>NC_084734.1:46385349-46652849 GCF_033978785.1 Entelurus aequoreus | reverse complement strand
TCTTATGTGAAGACTTCAACATAGACCTATTGAACTCTAATACGCAAAAGACCATTGATGACTTTATAGATCCAATGTATTGCATGACTTTTTATCCTAAAATCACAAGACCAAGCAGAATCGCAGGAATTGTGCGACACTTACTGATAATATGTTTACCTATGATTTTGATGATAATACTACAAGTGGTCCGCTAATATACATCAGTTATCATCTACCAGTTTTCACAATCTATGATGGAAACTTCAGGAAGAAGATCAACGATGACAAAGGGACATTTTGAAGACTACTGTATGCACAGAGAATAGTTTGAATGATTTTAAGAATGATCTGAGACAACAAAGTTGGGACAATGTGTATGGTGATAGTTATATATATCAGTGGTTCTCAAACTTTTTTCTCCGAATACTACCTCAAAAAATACTTGGCTCCCCAAGTACCACCATAATGACCAACATTAAAATAAATTAGCGAAGTAGGCCTAAGTATTAATTAAAAACAAGGCAGATGTTTCACTTAACAAGTATATGTACAGTAATATTTTTGGCCACTGTCACATTACAAACAGTTTGAACGGTACAACTGTGTTTGACTATTTAATCAACTGATTATTTGGCGTACCACTAGATAAAGCCCGGGTACTACTAGTGGTACATGTACCACAGTTTGAAAATCAATGATTTAAATGAAGCATTTGGAAATGTGTTCAATACTTCATGATGCTTTATGACATACATTGTCCATGGAAACAACTTAGTAAGTGTCAGGCTTGGACGAAGGAAGGGACTCAGATGCAGAGATGGGATTTGTAAATAAAGCTTTTATTTTGAAAAACTCTTTAACCTCCAGAGCAGACAATATGCAATTACTATGAGGCACAAAAACAGACAGCGAAAAAAGTTTCCAAAAAGGGAAAAACCGAAAATCACTCCGACAGGAGGAAATACAAAAAATAAGACAAATTATAATTAGCACCGTATCTGCTATAAAAACTTTTAACAAAAAACGCTCCAACAGGAGGAAGAAAATAAGGACTATAAAAATTACTACTCTAAAGCTTATTCTAATAAATGTAAACAAAAAATCACTCAAAAACTTTGAGTAAGGAAGATCATTAGGAAAACATCATAACTCACCACTGCGGTTGAAAAAAGGCTAGATAACAAAAGTCGCTCTGAGGGAGGAGAAAAAGTTCACTCAAAATTACAGCGTGGGAAATACTGGATACAAGGAAGTAGACGTGGGACGAGGCAAGGCATGAACATGAAAATGGAAGCTAGACAGGCACGAAAGCTCGAGACAATCTGGCACAGAACAAGGGGAGGCATGAGCTTATATGGAACATGAGGGTAATGGGAAACAGGTGGAAACAATCAAGGGTCGGGGATGACGTCAGACTGGTGACACTAGAGGAAGGACCCGTGATCTGAAACAAGAGGAGTTGCTTTTCAAAATAAAACATGCAAATCACAAGACAGAAAAAACCAAGACAAGACTTCCCTCACCGCGGTGTGACAGTAAGAAGCAAAAGAAGAACAATCAACCATGGATGACAAAGAGAAAAATTATTGTAACAAGAACACATTATATAGAACATTTATAACACAACTATTTACAGAGGCAGAAAATAAGTACAACACATGTATAGGAACACATGTAGGAAATAATATTATAGTCAAATATTATTACACAGGAACAAAATCAACATGATAGCAACATGGGGCATCCTAAAAAGTATCATTATAAACGGTGCTATGAAGAATTATCCTCAATACTCATTTCCTCAGATGGAGACAAAAACAATGACAATATGAAAAAAACAGTTAAAAACTTTAGTAACTACTATGTACACATTGGAACCAAATCTGGAAGAATTCCAGATCCCGTGTCAGCTGAGGACTTGAATGACGCCATAGTCAGAAATCCCAACTCAATGTTCCTTAAAGGTGTGACAAAAGACAAAATAATCAAAATTGTGAATAATCCCAGACCTCAACTGATTGTAACAGATTTGATATGGAAACAGTTTAAAATAATGGTATGGATTAGATTTAGATATCGCTCAAAGCGTCTACAGTGAGAACTGATGGTGGGAGGCTACATTTGTA
Organism: Entelurus aequoreus; assembly: GCF_033978785.1. NCBI lineage: Eukaryota > Metazoa > Chordata > Actinopteri > Syngnathiformes > Syngnathidae > Entelurus > Entelurus aequoreus. The sequence goes on along the minus strand of NC_084734.1, from coordinate 46,650,741 downwards.
GCCACAGCTGCCTTGCGGTAGACTGACAGAAATGTGGCTGCCAGTTTGCACTTATAGCCTCTCCGACCACCACCAAACAGTCATTCACATTAAAACACCAGTGTAAGCTGCATTGGGAGCAAGGTGGGTGAATTGTCTTGCCCAAGGACACAACGGCTCTGACTCGAATGGCGGAAGATGGATTAGAACCAGGAACCCTCAAGTTGCTGGATAGCCACTCTACCATCTAAGCCACAAATGCCTTATAAAACTGCAGACAAACACAAGTTTCCAACTACAAACCTGTTTCCTTACTTCCACAATTTTCAAAAAAAATATTGAGAAATTCTTCCACAACAGATTGGACAAATCGATAAATAACAGTGGAACACTCACGGACAGCCAATAGGGTACAGAGCTAAGATTACAACATTGATGACATTAATCACAATGACGGAGGATATTACCAATGCAATAGATGGTAAACAGTGTGCAGCAGCAGTATTTATGTATCTAACAAAAGCATTTGACACAATTAATCATAATATCTTCATTAACAAATTAGTAAGGTATGGCATCAGAGGGTTGGTCTTGAACTGGATAAGAAGCTACTTAACCAAGAGGAAGCAATATGTGAAGCTCGGCAAACACATGTCTACAGCTCTGACGTAGCCCAGAGATCAATACTGGGACCAAAATGGTTCAATCTCTATATAAATTACATTTGTAAAGTTACAAAGGACTTAAAGTTAGTATTATTTGCAGATGACACGACTGCGTTTTGTTCAGGAGAGAACACACAGAAGATAATACAAATAATAACGGAAAAAATAGACAAATTAAAAGTTGGCTTGACAAAAACAGACGATCTTAGAATCTCGTAAAAAAATAAAACAATACTATTCGGTAACAGCAGAAGAGAAAATCAAACACAAATATGAATACACAGATTTGACAGTGAAATCAATACATCAGGTTTGTAGGTGTAATAAATGATAAAGTGAAGTGGAATCGTCATAGAAAAATATACAACATAAGGTAGCGAGAAACACTTCAATAATGATCAAGGCTAAATATATTCTGTATCAAAAATCACTCTTACACTACTCACTAGTGTTACCATATCTGGAATATTGTGCAGAAATATAGGGGGGGGGGGGGACGACTACAAAAGTACACTTCATTCACTAACCGTGGAACAAAAAGGTTCAGTGAGAAGAATACATAATGTTGGATGTAGAGATCATTCAAACCATATTTTTATTGAATCAAAAATATTATAACTCAATAATTTATTGCAATTGCAAACAGCTACAATTATGCTACACAGCTACTCCCCCTGCGTTCTTGTTGGTTCTGTTTTTATAATTTAGTTCACATCCTTCCACGTCAAAATCCATTCCTTTATTAGTATCTTCAAGATTCAAGATTCAAGATGCTTTATTACTGTCCATTCTTTAACATGTACAAGACACATAAGAACTGAAATTTCATTTTCGGCACAGTCCCACTAAGAGCAGACATACGTTACAGGGAGACAAGACGGGACCGCCAACGGATCAGCCACTTACGGTGCTCCTTAAAAAAAAGGTGAGAAAAAAGTTATATTGGGATAGGGGGGAAGAGTAAAAAATATTAGTCTAAGGCTGGACCCTTGGGAGGGGGTCCAGACAGAGTTCAAGGGAAAAAAACTCATTTAGCATAGCACACATAAACATGTTACATATAATCACAACAACTCGCAACAGAAAGGGGGGGATTTGGGGCCCTGGAGACCGGCCTGCTGCTATAAAGCGCTGCTAGCCGTCCATAACCCCGAAGAAGAATTAAGCAGTGGTGGTGAGGTGGGGGTGGGGAGTGTGTTTGTATATATGCCCATTGTCTTTGGGTGAAGTGAAGTAATATTCATAAGCCCAGAGTCGTTCTGCATGCAATGCAAGCAAAGATCGATTCCCAGGTGTCGTTGAAGATGGGAGGAGGGAGGGAGGTCAAAAGCGTCCATCTTTGAAATACCTCAGGGGATGATTACAGAAAAGCCTGTTCTTGTCTCAAGGCCATTCGGGGGAGTCAAATCGTAGATAAGGATTTTTGTTTTTTCTCGAGCAGGCATTACAATGACTTGTCTGTTCTATTCGTCCATGCCGGCTCTCATGTCCAAACCTTCCTTTACAGCAAGCTTCTCCATGATGTGGTCCATCTTGCGTTTCAGTTCAGAAATCGCCACAGTCTGTGTTCCCACAGCCCTGCCCAATCCGTCCATTGTGACGAACAGCCTTTGGGCTCCTTGAGTGGTTGCCATCGTCTTACGAATTTTACGATACACCAGAACAATGCCCAGCCCAATCAGCAGGTGCCCCGCGATCATGGTTCCAAATAGGTAGATGTCGTCCACGTCCTCGATGGAAAGGACTGAGAGGCACATGATTCTCCATTTGTCCGAGGAATCTCTCACGTACCCCGCAGCAATGGTTCCATCAGGGCAGCCAGGCTCCCCAGAACCTCTTTTCCTTGTGAAAAAGATTCTGTCAATAGTCGAGAGTCCAGCTAATCAATTCCATGTCTGATGATTAGATTTGGAGGACAGCGCAAAGAAAGAGGTTTCCAAAAAAGTTTAGACAAGACAAGACAAAAGAGAACAAGCCAGGAAAAGACGGGAGGAGAAAAAAATGTGACCGCCCCTCACCAGAAGCAAGACATGTTTCTGAGATAGCAATCACTTTGAAGGGTTTGTTGAATTGTTCCAGAAAATGTTTCACATTGTTGTAGTTTGCATACAAACTTCTGCTGTTGAAATGAATAATTGCCAGTTTGTTGTCTATTTTAATGTTTTCGTTATATTGTTCTTCTGTATAATAAAAACAATTATTCCTGGTGTGAAAGAAAAAAATTGTATCTACATCGAAATCCTTATATATTTCCAGACTATCGTGAACAATGCTGCAGAAGGTTTTCAGTTCCATATACTCCTGATCAGCAGTCTTTTGCGTTGCCCTATGAATGTCTATAAGTGTAGATGAATGTGCACCTGAGTAAAGATCTTCTTGTTCGGTAATCCATTGGAGCGTTGTAATTTTGTCTTTGAATGTCGATGTTTGTTTATCGTCAGACTCCATTATTGTGGTTGTAGTTTTGGTTGCTCTGGGAGTCTCAATATTCGTCCAGATTCTTGATGTCTTTGACAACTAGTACTCCTGCTTCTGGCCCTCCAATCAGTTTGATGTAGATTTTGCAGTTGGCGCTCCAAGTTCCCTGAATGTTCCCCTGTTTCCTCAAGTTGCGTGTTTAGTGAGGTGTTCGTTTATGTGCACTTGTGTGCCCTTCAGATTTTTTCCCTGTGTCAAAAGTGCCCTTTTGGATTTCCTGTTGGCAAACTTCATGATGATGACTGGGGTGGTGTTGTTGCCTCTTCTATTTAGTGAAATGCACATATAATGGTGTTAATATTGACATCAATTCCCTTTGATTGCAGAAAGTTGACCACTTGTTGCTCTGTTGAAGCAGTGTCCATTTCGTCTAGTTCTCCTCTGTTTATCATGTTTTTTGATCATGTTTTGTTTGGCTATGTTCTGTTTGATTTTTGGACTCTTTTTAGTTCCTGTTTGTGCACTCTTGTTTGTTTTGTTTCCATGACAACTCATTAGTTTCACCTGTTTCACGTTTGGGACTCACGAACCTGTGTTAATCATGTCACTACTATTTAAACCTGTCATTTTCAGTTGGTTGGGGCTTGCGACATTACCCCTGTTACTCTGATGATCTTTCCATGCTCTGTACATGCGCTTTTCTTGCCACAGTAAGTCTTGCTTATGTCATGCGATATCATAGTTCATGCTGCTCGTTTTCATAGTTAAAGCTTTTTATCTATTCATGTCCATAGTTTCACGCTAAGTGTTTACGTGTTGTTCCCTGCGTTTAGTTTGTATCTCCACCTTGTGCGCGCCTTTTGTTTATTATTTTGATAGAAATTAAACATGTCTTTACCTGTAAGCCTTGTCCGGTCCAGTCGTTTTGCATCCAGGGAAATACACGCAGTAATTTCGCCATAGTCCATGTCATGACAGAATGTCGCCAGCATTCCGCTATCCCGCAAGCGACTTGGAGACAATGGACGAGAATACGTGGGAGGTTCTGCGCGCCATGGAGGCCGAAACGCTTCGCCATTCCCCAGGGAAGCGTCGGCGAAGACTGAAGCAGTCCGGAAAGGCTTCTCTGAGCGGACAGGACGCATCATTCCCGCAAGCTCCTCCCCCTCCAGGCGGACCCAGGCTGCTACCAGCCCCGCTGCTCCAGGATGACGTCACGCCGTCGCCGGAGAATGACGTCACAGACCAAGATTTTTTTTTCCTGAACTCTTTTTCTTTTTGTCACCTGCCTCCAACTAAAGACTCTGAAACCGTGATCAAGCATTATCAGGACATGTTTTTAGAAATTAGAGCTTGTCAGTCACTGTCATCCAAATTTCATGTTCCGCCCCCCAGGACTCAAGCCCCGCCCACGTCACAAGATTTTTCTTTTTTCCGCCCACTCAACCTCAGGAGGGGAAAAAAGAAATATATTTTGGACAATTTAGAGGGGAGGATTCTGTCCCCCTCCTGACCTCCCTCCACCCACCCCTAAAGACGATTCCAGACCGCAGGGAGCGCGTCTGGTATCCGCTCCTTGAGGGGGGGGCTAGGGCCAGGAACTATACTAGTGGGGTGGCTCAGCTGCGCCATGCCAAGCCGCAGCCTCCAGCCCGGCCACCACCACCAGTCTTTCGCCATGCCAAGCCGCAACCTCCGGCCCGGCCACCACCACCAGCTTTTCACCATGCCAAGCCATAGCCTCCAGCCCGGCCACCACCACCACTCTTTCGGCGTGCCAAGCCGCAACCCCCAGCTAGGCCACCTCCGCCAAAGCCAAGGCTAGTGACTCTTTCTGCTCCACAGCTAGCACCTGCACCTGACCCACGCCAAGTTCCTGTCACAGCTCCAAGGCTAGCACCTGCTCCAAGGCTAGCACCATGGCTAGCACCAGTAGAAGCACCACGGCTAGCACCAGTAGCAGCACCACGGCTAGCACCAATAGCTGTACCACGGCTAGTCGGAGTGGTCAGGGTGGACCCGGGGCGGGATTAAGGGGGGAGGAGTATATTTATAGCTAGAATTCACTGAAATTCAAGTATTTATTTTATATATACATATATATATATATATATAATTCAATAACATTTCGGGAAATTCAAGTATTTCTTACATATATATATATATATATATATATATATATATATATATATATATATATATATATATATATATATATATATATATATATATATATATATATATATATATATATAAAATAAATACTTGAATTAAGTATTTCAAGTATCAAGTATTTATTTTATATATATATACATTTGTATATATATATATATATCTATATATATGTATGGTGACCCCTTTGGGGAAAGCAGGTCCCGGGGGCAACACAAGCCTCAACCCAAATGAATAAATACATCATTTTATAAAAATTAATATACTTGAATATAAAGATAAGAGTAAAAGAGGGGGAAAAAAAGGAAATAATGAATACATTTTAAAAGAGGGAGAAAGACGACACATAACTGGGGCAAGAAGGGGAGTGAGCCAACAGGCAAGCAAACAAGCAAAAGCAGGTGAGCAGCAGAGCCAAGCCCCAACCAGCACCAGCCGGGCCAAGCGTGACAAGTCTGGGACAGCGGCAACCTATCCAAAAATTCAAGTAGAAGTATAGCACTTATCCCCGATGGTGCAGCCACGCAGCGACGGCAAAGCAGGCAACAATCCAATCCCCGAAACCCACCAACATCAACTGAGAGTCGGACGATCCAAAGTTACACAAAATTGCATGGAGATGATTCAAGCTCTTGCACAAAGCAGAAAATGGACACTCATTTTGAAGCTTGTTTCCCCCTCATACACAAGCTCATCGATATGCTCATTGGCACTGCCGTTTCTTGGTAACGTGACACAGTGCCACACCGCAATGACTGACAGCACGCAGCAGCTGACCAATCAGCAGTCAGTTTTGCCAACAGGCAGTTGGATACAGGCAGAGAGAAAAGTTGGCCTCTAAACGACAATATGAATCATGGAAAAATGTCTAGTTTCCGCAGTATTTATGTTACTCCAAAACATGGATTCCTTCAAGCAACGACCCCGTACACAAGCCAGTTGTCTCCACCACATCTTAAAATCAAAACCCTTTTAAACACACGTTATTCTTGTCCTATAAAATGTAGGATATAGGACTATGTCTCAAAATATTCAAATTAAACAACAACAAAACCTCTCACACACACACTACTGAAACACTCTCATACACAATACTGAAACACTAACATACACACTACTCATTTTTTTTCTCTCACACACAATACTGAAATACTCTCACACTCACTACTGAAACACTCTCATACACACGACTGAAATGTTTTTCTATCACACATACTCCTTAACACTCTCATACACACTACTGATTGTTTTTTTCTCACACACACTACTGAAACACTCTCAGTAGAAGCATTTAAGTCCCATCTTAAAACACACTTATACACCCTAGCCTTCAAAGAGGCCCCTTTTAGACCAGTTGATCTGCCGTCTCTTTTTTGCTTTTGCGTGGAGAGGTTATTAGGGGACCACAGCTGTCCAAAGTTGGGACCAAGGATGGACCACTCCTCTGTGCATCAGTTGGTGACGTCTCTGCGCTGCTGACTTGTCTCCATTCAAGATGATCCCCTGCTGACCTTCCAATGGACTGGACTTGCACATGAAGTCTGGACCACTCCTTATGCATCAGTCGGTGACATCTCTGCACCGTGACGTGTCGACATGCAAGAGGACCCCTTGCTGGTCCCACTATGGACTGGACTCTCACATTATTAACCATATCCACTCTGCATCCATTTCACCGGTCGCCCAGGGGGGATCCCCACATCTGCGGTCACCTCCAAGGCTTCTCATTACACCCAGTGGGTTGGATTTTTTTCTTGCCCTGATGTGGAATCTGAGCCGAGGATGTTGTTGTGGCTTGTGCAGCCCTTTGAGACACTTGTGATTAAGGGCTACATAAATAAACGTTGATTGATTGATTGACTTTGATGCAAACTACTGACATTTTTTTCTCACACGCACTACTGAAACACTCTCATATACACAACTGAAATACTCTCATAAATACTACTGAATTGTTTTTTTCTCACACACACTACTGAAACATTCATACACATTAATGAAATCCTTTCACACACACAACTGCATTTGTTTCTCTCATACACACTACTGAAAACCTCACACACATACACACACACACACACATGCACACACACCCACACAGCCATACACACACACACACCTGGCATTTTTTTTTCAGTTGTGTGTGTAAAATGATTTTAGTTATGTGTATGAGAGAAAAAAATGTCAGTAGTGTTAGTAAAAGGATTTCAGTTGTAAGAGTAAAAGGATTTCAGTAGTGCGTGTGTGAGAAAAAAATTCAGTTGCGTGTACAAAAGTTCCGGTTCCGGTCATCAATAATCAGCCAAGTTTTTTTGTTTTTGTTTTTTTCAGCCAAGTTGTTCGCGAACAAAACATCTGCCTAACTGCAGATAGACAAGTAGCCTAACAGAGGCAGCAGCTCTGCTTCATAATTTGATGGCGTCAGCTGAGAATATAAGAACACTATCAATGCGACAACAGTCGGGCTGCAGCCGTCCGTTGCACCTCCAAGCCGTGACACCTAAGCGATCACACAGCGTTGCCTTCCCCTCCCGACAACAATGTAACATGGCCTGTTACAGCTTCGGAGCGAGTGTTCACGACAGTGTTATCAAGCGCAATGTTTCAACTCATGCACATCAGGCAAGAGGAGGAAAAGGTAATTAGAAATGATTTAATTTCTCTCCACACAAATATGTTGTTTGGAATAATCAATATATCGCCGCTGCCTCAGGAAGGGGAAGCAGTGCACTGTCAACACTGTGTATGGTGAGGATGGTGTCCTGCTGACTTCGACTGCGGATATTGTGGGTCGGTGGAGGGAATACTTCAAAGACCTCCTCAATCCCACCAACACGTCTTCCTATGAGGAAGCAGTGCCTGGGGGATATGTGGTGGGCTCTCCTACTTCTGGGGCTGAGGTTGCTGTGGTAGTTAAAAAGCTCCTCAGTGGCAAGGCCCCGGGGGCGGATGAGATCCGCCCGGAGTTCCTTAAGGCTCTGGATGCTGTGCAACATCGCGTGGACATTGGGGTGGTAGTTCCTCTCTTTAAGAAGTGGAACCGGAGGGTGTGTTCCAACTATCCTTGGTTCACACTACTCATCCTTCCCGGTAAGGTCTATTCAGCTGTACTGGAGAGGAGGGTACACCAGATAGTGGAACCTCGGATTCAGGAGGAACAGTGTGGTTTTCGTCCTGGTCGTGGAACTGTGGACCAGCTCTATACTCTCGGCAGGGTCCTTGAGGGTGCATGGGAGTTTGCTCAACCAGTCTACATGTGCTTTGTGGACTTGGAGCAGGCATTCAACAGTGTCCCTCGGAAAGTCCTCTGGGGAATACTGAGAGAGTATGGGGTATCGGACTGTCTGATTGTGGCGGTCCGCTCCCTGTACGATCAGTGTAAGAGCTTGGTCCGCATTGCCGGCAGTAAGTCGGACACATTTCTAGTGAGGTTTGGACTCCTCCTAGGCTGCCCTTTGTCACCGATTCTGTTCATAACTTTTATGGACAGAATTTCTAGGCGCAGTCAGGGCATTGAGGGGATCCGGTTTGGTGGCTGCAGGATTAGGTCTCTGCTTTTTGCAGATGATGTGGTCCTGATGGCTTCATCTTGCCAGGATCTTCAGCTCTCACTGGATCGGTTCGCAGCCGAGTGTGAAACAACAGGAATGAGAATCAGCACCTTCAAGTCCGAGTCCATTGTTCTCGGCCGTAAAAGGTTGAAATGCCATCTCCGGGTTGGGGAGGAGACCCTGCCCCAAGTGGAGGAGTTCAAGTACCTCGGAGTCTTGTTCACGAGTGAGGGAAGAGTGGATCGTGAGATGCACAGGCGGATCAGTGCGGCGTCTTCAGTGATGCGGATGCTGTATCGATCCGTTGTGGTGAAGAAGAAGCTGAGCCGGAAGGCAAAGCTCTTAATTTACCGGTCGATCTACGTTCCAATCCTCACCTATGGATGAGCTTTGGGTTATGACCAAAAGGACAAGATCACAGGTACAAGCGGCCAAATTGAGTTTCCTCCGCTGGGTGGCAGGGCTCTCCCTAGAGATAGGGTGAGAAGCTCTGTCATCCGGGAGGAGCTGAAAGTAAAGCCGCTGCTCCTCCACATCGAGAGGAGCCAGATGAGGTGGTTCGGGCATCTGGTCAGGATGCCTCCCTAGGAAGGTGTTTAGGGCATGTCCGACCGTTAGGAGGCCACGGGGAAGACCCAGGACACGTTGGGAAGACTATGTGTCCCTGCTGGCTTGGGAACGCCTCGGGATCCCCCAGGAAGAGCTGGACGAAGTGCCTGGAGAGAGAAAAGTCTGGGCTTCCCTGCTTAGGCTGCTGCCCCCGCGACCCGACCTCGAATAAGTGGAAGAAGATGGATGGATGGACGGATGGATGGATGGATGGATGGAATAATCAATACACTTCACATAGAAACAAAACATTGTTCCACAAACAGTGTGTTGAAAACAATATCCTTTTTTTTTGCTCAAAAAGGTTTATTATGTCTTCTTGTTTATATAATTTTAAAATTTTCTTATGATAGATAATATTTTCAGTATATTAGAGGGAATTTTTACCTGACATGTTTCAACTGTCATCTACAGTCTTCTTCAGAAGGGACACCTGACCACTGTGACGTGTTGCCTTTCAGCTGTTCTTATAAGCCTGGCAGACTACCCTACCGCCACATGATGGTCAATGGGGGAGGGAGCTTTTAGGCAACACGTCACAGTGATCAGGTGACCCTTCTGAGGAAGACTGCAGATAACAGTCGAAACATGTCAGGTAAAAATGTCATCTAATATATCGAAAATATTGTCTGACTACAATAATATTTTAAAAGGAAAAAATATTTAATTAAAAAAAAAAAAAATGACAGAAAAGGACTTCCATTTCAACATAATAGATTTGTTGAAAAATATATTATTGACATGAATCCTATTGATTATGAAAGATTGATAAATGACATTTCAGTCCAGCTTCTTCAGCACTTAAAGTCTTGTCTACAGGATGAACAGATGGAGTAAGTTTCTTCAAGCTTAATGATTGCTGGAAGAGACTTATTGGTTAATAAATGTAATAATAAACACATAAGGAACACAATTAATTCCGATAGAACTTGTCCACCAAGAGGTGTTGCGTCCTGGAGAAACTCCTTCCCTCATATTCATTTTGAAAAAAAATGGACGAAGCATAACAGATTTCTTATCCCAAACAAAGTTTAAATCCACTACTAACCACATTGTGAGGTATGCGGACGACACAACAATAGTGGGCCTCATCCAAGACAACAACGACATGGACTACAGGGAGGAGGTGAAACATCTGGTTGACTGGTGCAGAACCAACAACCTGGTCCTGAATGTCGACAAGACCAAGGAGATCATCAGTGACTTCAGGAAGCACCAGTCCAGCCACGCTCCACTCTTCATCAACGGCACAGCGGTGGAGATGGTAAGAGGCACCAAGTTCCTGGGGTGCAGATAACTGACAATATGACCTGGTCCCTACACACCGGAGCAGCGCATGCACTTTTTGCGTCGGATCAAAAGAGCAAAGCTCCCTCCCCCCATTCTCAGCACATTCTACAGAGGCACTATAGAGAGCCTGCTGACCAACAGCATCTCTGTCTGGACTGGAGCCTGCAATGCCTCAGACTGTAAGTCTCTCCAGAGAGTGGTGAGGACGGCGGAAAAGATCATTAGGACTCCTCTTCCTCCTACCCAGGAGATCGCAAAAAGCCGCTGCCTGAGCAGGGCTCGGAAAATCTGCAAAGACTCCTCACACCCCCACCAAGGACTGTTTTCACTGCTGAACTCTAGAAAGAGGTTCCGCAGCCTTTGAAGCAGAACCTCCAGGTTCTGTAACAGCTTCTTCCCTCAGGCCATAAGACTCTTGAACGCATCATAATTATCCCCTCAACTCCCCCCAAAATGGATTAACTCGCTTGAATAAAAAAGACAATATAACATACATCCATAAATGTGGATGCATATGAAAAAGTGCAATATATTTATCTGTACTGTAACCTTTTTATTTATTTATATATGCACCTTATTGCTTTTTTATTCTGCACTACCATGAGCTGATGTAACGAAATTTCGTTCTTATCTGTACTGTGAAGTTCAAATTTGAATGACAATAAAAAGGAAGTCTAAGTCTAAATTTAAGTGTCGACCATATTCATAAATCCAGAGTAATGTCATGCAAACCAAATAGTTTTTTATTATATTATCCATCCATTTTCTACCATTTGTCCTTTCTGGGGACATAAAAAAACACTACATCAAAGAAAAATCTATATGTAATGTGATGCTTTTATTTGCTTTTTCTTTTATACTTTTAAGTGTCATTCCTCACATGGTTCTTGCTCGTTTTTTCATTCTTTGTAAGTGTTGTTTGAATATATTGTTAAATGTTTGAAAATGATGACGAAAATAAAATGAATAGTTATTTTGAAAATGTTTGATTAAATGTATTCTCAGATTCTTAAAATATCTACTTTGTTTTTTATATAGATTTGAGGAAAAACATGCTCTTCCCTGTGTGAAGTCTTTCTGTTTCCATCGCATGACAGGAAGGCTTTCCTGTTAACTATATAATCAATATATGGGCCGTGCCGATCCCCTCTTCTGCCATTCTCGTCACTGCCAAGTTTAATCTCTCTACAAATTATAGGGAAGTTGTGTTTGGAAGCCAACTTTCATGAATCCAGAGGTTGTTTATTCCGTCATTGTTGAAATGGTCATGCAGCTGTGACCTGAATCTGAAATAAGAATGTAACAATCAGATCACATGAAAACAGCCAACACAATAAAAGTCATACTGCTCTAGGAAGTACAATACATAATACTAACATTGAATACAATACAAAATACTGACCACACACAACTAACATTTATATTTCAGTCAAATATATTTATTTTAACATATTTTATCACTTCAAGCCCCCCAAACACATTTGTTTACACAATTTCTCTCTGAGCCATAAATCTACTGTGAATATTCTGTATTTCCCTTAAACACAGACTCATCAGCTATTGCAGGCTGTGGACGGGGGAAGGCAGCTCATCATTTTTCAACTGAGGTGTCAATCCACCTTGAAATAAGGTGTTTCTGAGTAACGCAAATGTCATGTATAAATGGAATATGAAATAAACAGACATTCCTGTATGCTGTGATATACATAAAAATAAGCAAAGAACAAAAAAGGAAGCATACATACTTTTAATGTATGATCAGTATATTTTACTCTTGTACTTGACTTAACTTCAAATGCTGATGAAGGATTCATTTCATCACAGCAATAAAATGCAGTGCATTGCTGATTCAGTGTGGGGCATGAACTAACAAATGGTTTACAGACTGTAACAACAAACAACAGTCAGTAAAGTTAGTTTTAAGACATGGCAACATGGCACTGTTCAAGTAAACAACTAATAAAGCCAAATAACTACATTAATTACTTCTGGTGGAACAGCATTGCAGAACTGACTTCTAACATAAAAGAAGGGATTAAAAAAATAATCAGTAGATGAAGCCCTTTGAGGCATGTGTAATGAAGGGCTAAATAAACTATTCAGTACAGTAAGTAGACATTAGAAATGATCATCTTTCAGTTACATCAGAGTGTATAAATATGTTAAGCTGCAGCCATGCCCTCTCACACAGCAGTTATGTTACATTTCTAACTGAGCTACCTGCAGTGGTGCTCCTGCTGCTTCTCCAAACTGACCCACATACATTGTAAGATTTGTTTTCACACTCTGATTTTACACACCAGGTGAAGAACAGCTGATTTGATGAGCTACTGACATACTGCCACGTGACTCACATGCTGACATGTTTCCATAGCAACAGGGTTGCCAACCGTCACGTATTTGAGGCAAAAGACGCCCGTATATATATATATATATATATATATATATATATATATATATATATATATATATATATATATATATATATATATATGGATGGATATATATATATCCATCCATCCATCTTCTTCCGCTTATCCGAGGTCGGGTCACGGGGGCAGCAGCCTAAGCAGCCTACTGACATACTGCCACGTGACTCACATGCTGACATGTTACCATAGCAACAGGGTTGCCAACCGTCACGTATTTGAGGCAAAAGACGCCCGTATATATATATATATATATATATATATATATATATATATATATATATATATATATATATATATGGATGGATATATATATATCCATCCATCCATCTTCTTCCGCTTATCCGAGGTCGGGTCACGGGGGCAGCAGCCTAAGCAGGGAACCCCAGACTTCCCTCTCCCCAGCCACTTTGTCCAGCTCCTCCCGGGGGATCCTGAGGCATTCCCAGGCCAGCCGGGAGACATAGTCTTCCCAACGTGTCCTGAGTCTTCCCCGTGGCCTCCCACCGGTCGTACGTGCCCAAAACACCTCCCGAGGGAGGCGTTCGGGTGGCATCCTGACCAGATGCCCGAACCACCTCATCTGGCTCCTCTCGATGTGGAGGAGCAGCGGCTTTACTTTGAGCTCCTCCCGGATGACAGAGCTTCTCACCCTATCTCTAAGGGAGAGCCCCGCCACACGGCGGAGGATGCTCATTTTGGCCTGCTTGTACCTGTGATCTTGTCCTTTCGGTCATAACCCAAAGCTCATGACCACAGGTGAGGATGGGAACTTAGATCGACCGGTAAATTGAGAGCTTTGTCTTCCGGCTCAGCTCCTTCTTCACCACAACGGATCGATACAGTGTCCGCATTACTGAAGACGATCCGCCTGTCGATCTCAAGATCCACTCTTCCCTCTCTCGTGAACAAGACTCTGAGGTACTTGAACTCCTCCACTTGGGACAAGATCTCCTCCCCAACCCGGAGATGGCCCTCCACCCTTTTCCAGGCGAGAACCAAGGACTCTGACTTGGAGGTGCTGATTCCCATCCCAGTCACTTCACACTCTGTTGCAAACTGATCCAGTGAGAGCTGAAGATCTTGGCATGATGAAGCCATCAGGACCACATCATGTGCAAAAAGCAGAGACCTAATCCTGCAGCCACCAAACCAGATACCCTCAACGCCCTGACTGCGCCTACAAATTCTGTCCATAAAAGTTATGAACAGAATCTGTGACAAAGGGCAGCCTTGGCGGAGTCCAACCCTCACTGGAAACGGGTCCGACTTACTGCCGGCGATGCGAACCGAGCTCTGACACTGATCATACCGGAAGCGGTCCGCCACAATCAGACAGTCCGTTACCCCACACTCTCTGAGCACTCCCCACAGGACTTCCCGAGGTACACGGTCGAATGCCTTCTCCAAGTCCACAAAGCACATGTAGACTGGTTGGGCAAACTCCCATGCACCCTCAAGGACCCTGCCGAGAGTATAGAGCTGGTCCACAGTTCCACGGCCAGGATGAAAACCACACTGTTCCTCCTGAATCCGAGGTTCGACTATCCGGCGTAGCCTCCTCTCCAATACACCTGAATAGTGTGATCCAAGGATAGTTGGAACACACCCTCCGGTTCCCCTTCTTAAAGAGAGAAACCACCACCCTGTTGTGCCAATGATATATATATATATATATATATATATATATATATATATATATATATATATATATATATATATATATATATATATATATATATATATATATATATATATATATAATTTTATTTGCCACAGGCTGTGCTTCTAACATACTCGTAATACGTTTTTCCTATTGTTCTTCTTTTCTTTATTATCAATCAAAACTGTCACCATAACGTCCCCCGGCACTAACACCCCATGAAGGACATTTATGGGCATTGACTGTCATCTTATATGGACATTCACATGGACATTGTTAACATACATATTATCAACCTTTCTGTTTGGTCCTTGTGTGCCAGCTGTTTAATGGCAAATGTCTTTGAAGAAACTGCAAATTCTCTGTTTTGCACATTTTACATTGATCAGGATTTTAGTTTTTTAAGTATGAGAGCAAGCGCTCTTTTTCACACTGCTGTGGTGGTGTGTGCAGACCTTTCTTTCTTTCTTGTTCTTGTAAGTGTTCCTTTTTTGATCCAGCACCCATCCCAATTGGGTTTTTTAATTTTTATTCCCTCTGTTTTGCACATTTTGAATAAATAAATGTTTGGTTGAATAATAAAATTTTCTTGTGTTTATGGTATCAATAGGACTTGCAGTAAGTGCAACAGTGGTCTAGTGGAGGTGTAAAGTTCATTTTTCTAAGCATTTTGGCATTTTTAAGCATTTTCTAAGCATTTTTTCAGGCCCGGACTGAAATACACTCACATTTTGTAAAGTGACACCAACATTTTTCCGACCGCCCGCGAGATGTCCCTTAATTCAAAGTCTGGGTGTTGGCAACCCTACATACCAACAACGCCGCAAACATTACTAGCTGATTTGACAGTGTACTTTCTGGGCTCCCTCCAATACAAACGGCTCTTAGGACTCTGTATCACTAGTTGCTAGCTTGTTTGTAGTGGGTGCACACAAGGCTAACTGTTTAGCTCACAACAATGCCATATTACGTTACATTTCGTAGGATTAAACAATAATTTAGAAATAATTAATTTCTAATTACCTGTTCCTCCTCTTGCCTGATGTCCATGAGCTGAAACGTTGTGCTTGATAACGCTGTGGTGCACACTTGCTCTAGAGCACACTCACTCCGGAGCTGTAACAGGTGGCGCTATGTTGCTTTGTTGTTGGGAGGGGAAAGGCAATTCTGTGTGACCGCTCAGGTGTCGCGGCTTGAAGGTGCAACGGACGTCTACAGCCCGACTGTTGTCGCAATGATAGTGTTCTTATATTCTCAGCTGAATCCATCAAATTATGAAGCAGAGCTGCTGCCTCGGTTAGGCTACTTGTCGGCAGTTAGGCAGACATTTTGTTCACAAACAACTTGGCTGAAAAAAAAAAAGATTAAAAAAAAACTTCGCTAAAAAGGGGCCATTATTGGTGTCCAGAACCGGAAGGCAAATCTTCTCTCACACACTACTAAAAAGCTCTCACACACACACTGAAATCCTTTTACACACACAACTGTCAAATAATAATAATTTTCAGTAGTGTGTAAAAGAGAAAAAAAATCAGGTATGTGCATGAAAAGATTTTAGTAATGTGAATGAGTGTGTTTCAGTAGTATGTGTGAGATTATTTCAGTAGTGTGTATGAGAGTGTTTCAGTAGTGTGTGACAGAGTGTTTCAGTAGTGTGCGTGAAAGTGTTTCAGTAGTGTGTGTGAAAGTGTTTCAGTAGTGTGTGTGAGAGTATTTCAGTAGTGTGTGTGTGAACGTGTTTCAGTAGTGTAAGTGAAAGAAAAAAATCAGTAGTGTCTGAGAGGGTCTCAGTAGTATGTGTGAAAGTGTTTCAGTAGTGTGAGTGAGAGAGAAAAATCAGTAGTGTCTATGAGAGTGTCTCAGTAGCGTGTATGAGAGTGTTTTAGTAGTGTGTGAGAGTATTTCAGTAATGTGTATGAGAGTGTTTCAGTAGTGTGTGTGAGAGTATTTCAGTAGTGTGTGTGAGAGTGTTTCAGTAGTGTGTGAGAGTGTTTCAGCGGTGTGTATGAATGTTTCAGTAGTGTGTGTGTGTGTGAGAGTATTTCAGTAGTGTATATGAGAGTGTTTCAGTATTGTGCGTGAGAGTATTTCAGTAGTGTGTGAGAGTGTTTCATAGTGTGTGTGAGAGTGTTTCAGTGGTGTGTATGAGTGCTTCAGTAGTGTGTGTGAGAGTTTTTCAGCAGTGTATATGAGAATGTTTCAGTAGTTTGTGAGAATACAAATTCAGTAGTGTGTGTGAGAGTATTTCAGTAGTGTGTGAAAGTGTTTCAGTAGTGTGTGAGAGAGAAAAAATCAGTAATGTGTGTGAGTGTGTTTCAGTAGTGTGTGAGAGAGTATTTCAGTAATGTGTGTGAAAGTGTTTCAGTGGTCTGTGAGAGAAAAAACTAATCAGTAGTGTGCAAGTGTTTCAGTAGTGTGTACAAGAGTGTTTCTGTTGAGTATGAGAGTGTTTCAGTAGTGTTTGTGAGAGTGTTTCAGCACTGTGTGTAAGAGTGTTTCAGTAGTGTGAATGAGAGTGTTTCAGTAGTGTGTGTGTGAGAGAAAAACATTTCAGTTGTTCATCTGAGAGCATTTCAGCAGTGTATGTAAGATGTTTTATGTTGAAGAGGTTCATTTAGCCTACTAATGTGTATTTATAAGTGGTTGATGTATATAGGCTAGTAAGGTAAAGTTTTGTACCTGACACGTTTCGGCTATCTTGCTTCTGCAGCCTTCATCAGAGGTGTCACGTGATGTTAGCGTGACGTCATCTGTGACGTGTTATATGTAAGAGGTAATTCTGAATAATGTCCCTAACAGCCCCTCATATTTCAAAGTTTTTATTGTCTTATTAAATGTTTTTCATATTTTTTTTGGTATTAGAATCGTTTGCAAAGAATTTAAACATTATTTTTATAGTCATAATATTAAAATCAATTGTTTAACAAATGAATATTTTTAAAATCCACTTTGAGTGCCTTGAACTCTAAATAGTTTCTACACGGTGGCTGCAATAGAGCGCGCATAAGAGTGGCAGTATGGGGGTGCCGAACAGTGGAGATTATTTTTTATTATATTTTTTTCAATAATTGTTAATGATATGCATTTATCAGAAAAGGCTATAAAAAAAATGTGTAATCCTATTACTCGAATAATAGAACAAAATAAAAAATATATTACTCTATTACCTTAAAAATATATAGTTTCAGCCCTCCTTGTAATATTATTTATTTTAATAAAAAACTACTACTTTTACTGTATTATATTTTAATTTGTTGTGATATTACAATTCTTCACTTAAGATTGTCGAGAAAGCAATAGCTAGCATACCCCTAACATCAAATGTATTGCATTATGTCCAATAATCTATTTCAATGCGACACAATACATGTCAGGTTATGTTGTGCATTATTTTGCCCACATTTGCAGCTTTGAAAAAAGAAAAGTTTTATTGCTGTATGGAAAAGCTGACACAGGAGCTTTAGTCTCCTCAAGCCGAAACTAATTGAAAGCGCTAGATCGCCGCTTGTGGGGTTTTTTTATGGGCAAAAACAATGTCATAGGCGTGACATGATCACTGGTATTGAAACCAGATTTAAAAAAGAAAAGGAAAAAACACTTCACAGGCGCGATGAATATCATTTTAAATACAACACGCACACACAAACACACACACACACACACACACACACACACACACACACACACACACACACACACACACACACCAGCAAGGGGTGGTATGACAACAAAACGATTAAATCCCGCCTGATATGTTGAATGTTTTCTTTTACTGAGCCGAGACCTAGCGTAGCATATTTTTGGAGAAGCGCAGCCGTGTTGGTGTGAGACGAGGGATCAGCGGCTTGTCGGAGCCTTGCTATATTTCTCAAATGATTTCCAGCCAACTCTTGTGTGTGGAAAGAGACTCAACCACCCTCTGAAAACATTCAAGCATTATGTATATATATATATATATATATATATATATGTATATATATATATATATATATATATATATATATATATATATATATATATATATATATATATATATATATATATATATATATATATATATATATATATATATATATATATATATATATATATATATCCATCCATCCATCCATCCACTCTCTACCGCTTATTCCCTTCGGGGTCGCGGGGGGCACTGGAGCCTATCTCAGCTACAATCGGGCGGAAGGCGGGGTACACCCTGGACAAGTCGCCACCTCATCGCAGGGCCAACACAGATAGACAGACAACATTCACACTCACATTCACACACTAGGGCCAATTTAGTGTTGCCAATCAGCCTAACACCAGTTGCATGTTTTTGGAGGTGGGAGGAAGCCGGAGTACCCGGAGGGAACCCACGCAGTCACGGGGAGAACATGCAAACTCCACACAGAAAGATACCGAGGCCGGGATTGAACTCACGACTACTCAGGACCTTCGTATTGTGAGGCAGACGCACTAACCCCTCTGCCACCGTGCTATATATATATTTATATATATATGTATTTATTTATATATATATATATATGTATATATGTTAAGTCAGGAAAAAACACAGAGGCTATTTCATCCATTACAAGCCTGTTACGCAGGTTTCCCTGCTCTTCAGGGGATTTTTTATAATAACGTATATTCCGCTCTTTTAAGCACTGTATAACGGATAAACCACTATATATATATAGAGAGAGAGAGCCAGCTAACTATACAGCTAAGGCCTGTTTTATACACTTTTAAGATATAGTACACTGTAACTCTGCACTTGGAATACATGCCATACAACAACGTAACATTAATTAGTTGGACAGGGGGACACAAACCAGCAAAGGCTATGTCAGCTAAAGTGCTGACATCACAGTCACTGCTCATTTATGGGGGAAGCAAGCTAGTGCACAAATGGCTGGCTGGCTAGCTTAATTGCTAACACAAATACAAGAGACATTAACATCATTCCCAATTAAGAAATATTTGTTTGACAAAAATTTGGTATGCTTAAATCTCAGTAAAAGTAAAATAATACTATAAAATTAAACATTCTTAACTGTCGGACGTGTAAAAGGAAGTTAAGAATTGCTGAGAGTCCAATTTTTAGTCAAACGCAACATAGGAAAATGCGTAGGTGCAAAGTTGAGTCGGGTGTAGATTCAGTTATTTTTCTTTTTCTATTATTGTTATTTTTTATGATGATGATGATTATAATTATTATTGTTTATAGCCATATTGTACTGAGCAGCCATGACTGAAATGCTTATATAATTTTGTGACAATTTCCCTTTCTGGTTCTTAAAGTGACACAACAAGTAAAGCATCCTTAAAATACTTGATAATTTAGGGTCTTACAAGACGGGAAGTTTGTGCACCTTGTCCTAAAACTGTGGGATAATTTTGAACTTTAAAGGTTTGACAGTATCATTCCTCGCCTAAAAGCATTTATAATGTAACGTGTCTGTAAGTGACGAGCTGAGTGATTAAACTGAGTTTTAGTTGTGAGGTGTACAAAAGCAAATAACCGGCGAGCTCTCTAATCCATATCAAAAACTGTTGGCATTAACAGCTGGGGCTGTAGGCAACCTCCTGTTCTGAATCTGCCTTTGAAATATCACAAAAGGTCAACATCCAGAAGCTTTATCTACCTCTACATGCACTTTAAAATGTCAGTGCTACTAAGCAGAGGTGGGACCAAGTCATTGCTTTGCAAGTCACAAGTAAGTCTCAAGTCTTTGCCCTCAAGTCTCGAGTCAAGTCCCGAGTCAAGACAGGCAAGTCCCGAGTCAAGTCCAAAGTCAAGACTGGAAAGTCTCAAGTCAAGTCACAAGTCCTGCATTTTGAGTTTTGAGTCCTTTCAAGTCCTTTTAACCACAGACTAATATGTTTACACAGATTGTGTATGCTTTTAAAACGTTGTATTTATTTATTAAAACAAGTGCATTTGAAATTGCAGGAAAAAAAATAGTACTGACATTGCAATTCATAATAGCACTATTAACCAGTCATTTTAATAGTGTAAACAATTTTAAGCATTTAACTCATTCCTTTACAGAATAAACACATTTGCAAAAACAAGTGCAACTGTACTTATTTGTACAAAAGTGTTAACATTGTATTTCCATGGCATACTGCATTGTAACTAGTTCCACAGCAGTTTCTATTCTGTTCTTACCTTATCTCATCTCATACTGTATGTGTGTTGATGTGTGCGTACATATGAAAAACATAACAAAAACATGAACAAAACAATGAACAGAGTTGTACTTTTTAGATGTCAGGGCCCTATGCAATATGTACACATATTCTTAATATAGTATACATTTTAACTGACCTTTATTTGACTATGTTTGTGTTTTTGTAGGTGGCTAAAATATGCGGTGCTGCTGATCGCAGTCTAACGTTACGTTACTGTGTGTGATACATTGACTAACGTAACGTTAAATGTAGGTACCTCATGCAGCCCTGCTTCAAAAAAATCACTTGACAAAAAGTATGAATAAGGTAGCGAACTGCAGTGGACGCAACATATTGCCATGTTGGCAATGACGTTATAACCATAGACATCTTATAAGTAGACGCAGCATTGGCTGCTGTGACACGAGCAATTTGGCCGCCATCTTGAAGTGGTGATGAGGAGCCGGCGAGCAGCCTAAACTGACAGTTGACAGGTAGAAAACAAAGATGGTGTTCAGCGTTTTCCTACTCAAATGAGCGGACTGTTGAAAATAGGAATCAGGTGATTACTTTTCACAAGTAAGATTTAACATTAATGTACTACTGGTTGTATTTTATGAAAATAATATTACCACAGAGTTGAGAAGGAGCAAAGATCTTTAATATTTGTATGTGAAAATCACAAAGAAATCTTCTGGGGGAGGATGACCCCCTTACAGGGGTTTGGTTTACAAACTTTCAGCCCCACCTAAAACAAAATTCACCAGCCGCCACTGATTATGATGCATTCTCATTTTAGGCAAAATATAAGACAATACTTTCTTAACAGTATAATTGTAACCAGGAATAAGTCTTCAAGTAACAATATTCAAATATTAACATTGTTTGGTAAGACAGAATTTGGTTTTATTCTGAATCCAGTGAAACAGATTGGTGGTTTTAGCTGATATAAAGACTTACAGGTGTTTATATATGTTTATATTGAAGTATTTGGCAGACGCTTTTATCCAAAGCGACATACATAAAAAAATACATATAAAACAATGACTGTAAACATGATCATTTAAGGGAAGAATGTAATACAAAATATCAATACAAAGTGTCAAGACAGAATAAACTCTCTGCTGCTGCAGCAACAGAGATACAGTCTATAAGATATATAGATATATAATGTATTCATACATTGTTTATGTAGGATATACGCATGTATATATAACCTAATCATATTGTTTCTTCAATTTAAAAATAGCTGACCGTTTTTTTCCCCTTTCTCTGGGATTATATTCCCAGTTTTGATCTCGGACGTCTGGTCACTTATAGCGTATAAGAATATTATATTACTGTTAGGCAAACTATGAATAATAAAACATGTGTCCGTTATCATAGCTACACGTATGACAAAAAAGCGCGTGAAAATCAGTGGTATTCAGTGAGGTAAGATGAATTAAATGCGCTGACAGTTCATTGCTCCTGCCAAATGAATTGCACTAGTGGAGCGGATCACCACTCCAAGATGGCGGCCCCGCGTCTCGTCTGCAGTAGCGCGCGATGCTGCGTACCCTCATAAGATGTCTATGGTTATAACGTTAGCAGTGAGTTTACAGCCTCACTGATTTAACTACACAGCAAATAAAAGTCACGTTACTTAGCCAATAAACGTTAGCTTACATTCAAAACTTACCCTTCTTTGTGCATCTTCAAATGTCGAACGAAGTTGGAAGTTGTTACGTCTCCGTCTGTAATATTCGAACTGCATGATTTGCATAGGGCAATTAGTTTTTTGTTGAGCGAGTCGTAGTTTTAATACCCGAACGAAATTAACTTTGGCATAATTGTTTCTCACTGGCGCATTGTTTGACAATTCTTCTTCATTGGTTGTCCTGCAATTTGATTGGATGAGAGCTGTGGGATGAAAACAGCGTAGATCTAATTTGATTGGCTGTTGTACTGAGAGCACACCAGCTGACAGGAACAACACGCTGATAGACACAGACGAAGAAAATGAAAAATACGGAGCGGCGCGCTCCCAAATAACTTTTTAATCTTTAGGTTTTGGGGAAAGTAGCAAGTCATGTCAAGTCAAAAGGCTCAAGTCCAAGTGAAGTCACAAGTCATTGATGTTAAAGTCTAAGTCGAGTTGCAAGTCTCTTTACATTTTGTCAAGTCGAGTCCAAAGTCATCAAATTCGTGACTCGAGTCTGACTCAAGTCCAAGTCATGTGACTCGAGTCCACACCTCTGTCATAAGGTAATCAAAGCTTAACTTTAAGCATTCACACACATCCCCAACGTTTTGGATCAAGGACGACGTGACAGAAGAAAGGTAATTATATAATAACTACTGTATATATGTGGCAGCAAAGGAGAAAGTTGTGTACAAGTTTCACTTTTGCATCTCAATGCCAATAACTGTGGTGCGCTCAAAGACCCTCGATTAGAGGTAGAAACAGAGGCATCATTAGATTTTAAACACTGAGGGAGACATAACTCCCAGGGGATGCATTAATAATGACATAATAAAAATTATGTTGATGTATTAATATAATTCATATTATCCACTATTGATAATCATGTGTGTATCAGCTAATCCCTACTTTACACTGTGGTCAAGGAAAAATTGACAAATGTATATCGAAGTGAATAATGACAGCTTATCCATCCATCCATTTTCTACCGCTTGTCCCTTTTGGGATCGCGGGGGGTGCTGGAGCCTATCTCATCTGCATTCGGGCGGAAGGTGGGGTACACCCTGGACAAGTCGCCACCTCATCGCAGGGCCAACACAGATAGACAGACAGCTTATATGATATTCATATTCTGGCCACTTTTATTTAGAATTTGTTTAGTGTTTAAAAAAAACGACAGATTTATTTATTTATTTTTCAAAACCAAACCAAATTATTTAGGGGGTTTCTTTAGATATTATAGGTCACATGTTTCAAACTCTAAGCCCGGGGGCAAGATTTGGCCCGCTACATAATTTTAATGCAGTTCGCGAAAGCCCTGAAATAATAGGAGTCTATAATGCCTTTTATCATTTACTAAATGTAATCTTTTCATTGTGACATACATAAATGCATGCATTTCATGCTATTGACTAGATTTTAAACTGTATTATCTAATAATGCAACAAATACAGCACTATCATTAATTTCAAACTCTTTAAAATTAAAACAAAATAAGTATCTGCTTCAGTTATATCAAAGCAAGTTATTCATCAAATTGTACACTGTAGAAATGACAATAGATTTTACAGTAAAAAACTGGCAGCTCAGTTGCCAAGATTTTACAGTAGAAAAAAACTATAGTACCGTTTTTGCATTTGGAGTAAAATGCTGTAAAAACCATCGCAAATTGTACGGTGAAGTTGTGGCGACTCAGCTGCCAGTTTTTTTTTTTTTAACTGAAATTTTTTTTTTTTTTTTTTTTACAGTGTATGTGATACAAATATAATAATCAAATGGACAGCAATTATTTTTATAAGATCATGAGTGTCATGACGTGGACTATGGGGTGGTTTGTTTTCCCGGAATACAAAGGAATTAGATCGGACATGGCTTGAAGGTAAATACATGTTTTAATGCTTGTTATGGGTCACACTCCTGCTGCTTCTCTTCCTGCTGTGCGTCCTGACAAGCGCACCACAGGCCACGCCCACAGACGCTCTCTCTCCGCTGCGGGCGCACCTCCTTGCGCCTGCAGTCAATCTGTAATCTACACACTTGCCCGTGATGAGCGATCTGCCTTCAAAATCCAACGCAACCTGAGATCCGACGCCAGAACGTAGCTTCTCGTACCCAGTACAGTAAGCCCACACGTCTCTCGCTCACCTGCATGTGCATTCTCTCTCCCTGTGCTCCCTCCCCGTCGTGCTCATCGTCTCTTGTGTGGTGTCGTTCTCCAGCTCCCCGTCGTCCTTCCTCGTCGTCGAGTAGTGTCTCGTCACCTTGGACCCCATGAGGATTTTCCTTGCCTTCCTGGATTTCGACCTCACGCCTGCCAACTGACCACGACGCCGCGCTCCTGTCCTCGACCATCCGCCTGTCATCCAACACTCGAGCCTGCTTTGCCCTTATTTGGACTTCCGCCTGGATCTCAACACGCACCCTCAACACCCTCTGGCAACCACGCTCAGATAAGTCTCACATTTAGTCACACTACATCTCTTTGGTTTAATTACACATCTCACTTACACACAAAGCTGTCAATAAACACGCTGACAGCTAACGACGTCATCGTCTCTCTGTGGTCTTCTTCTCCCGCTACCCCGTCAAAGTACGTTCTGGCCATGTCAGAACCAGACGGCAAAGACATGACGCGTACCCTGCTCACCTCCAGAGCTTCCCCTGTACCCAGTGTCACAGTCATGCACACGGCACTCCAGCAGCACCAAGAGCGCTTTTATGTACTGGAAAACAAGCTAGATGCTGCTTTTGCTAAAATTTTAGCTCAACTTTAATTGATTTCCCCAGGCTCCTCCGCTCCGCCGGCGCCCGAGCAAGCCGCCTCTGCCGCTGCAGCCCCCTGCTTCCTGCGAGCCGAAGATCGCTAGTCCCAGAGCCTTCGAAGGGGATTTTGAACTTTGCCGTGGCTTCTTGGTCCAGTGTGACATGGTTTTTCGTCACCAGCCCTCTCGTTACACTTCTGACGGGGCCAAGATAGCCTTTATTTTTTCACTATTGACAGGAAGGGCCCTCCAGTGGGCCAAGGCAGCGGTTGACCACAACATTGGCCTCAGCACAAATTTTGCTGCTTTTCGCTCGGAGTTCCAGGCAGTTTTTAAACACCCCGCTGATGGAGGAGACGCCGCCTCACGTCTTCACTCTTTCCAGCAAGGCTCTCGGTCTGTTGCAGACTACAGTTCCGCACCCTGGCCGCTGACAGCGGGTGGGGTAATAAGGCCTTGTTGAGCGCCTACCATCGGGGCCTCTCCGACGAAATCAAGGACGGATAGTTGCGAGACCGCCCGGCTACCTACCATGACCTCATCCAGTTGGCCCTGCTCATGGACCAGAGGCTAAAGGAACGGGCAGCGGAACGAAGACTCGCAGCCCGCGAGAGGACCAGACGGCCGGCGTGGGAGAATCGGACCGCTTCCTACTCCCCTACTGCTCCCAGATATCGGGCTGAAGGCTGGGTTTTTTCCCGCACCTTCCAGAGGGGTGGAACCCATGCATTTGGGCAGGACACGACTTGACACTGAGGAACAGGAGAGGAGGTTCCGGCAGCGCCTCTGCCTCTACTGTGGTTGTGCGGGTCACATGATCCAGACCTGCCCCACACGACCAAAAGATCAGGCTCACTAGTAAGGGAAGTACTAGTGAGCCATACCACCTTTCCCCAGGGTCGCAGTGACCCTGGCAGTCTCTTCCCTGCAACTTTATCTTGGGAGTCAAAGAGTCTGAGGGTGGGAGCATATTTGGACTCAGGTGCAGATGAGAGCTTCATGGACAATGATGTTGCCTGTCAAGCCAGGATTGAACTTCTGCCCCTGGAGAAGTCCTTACCTGCTCAGGCCTTGGATGGGCATTCCCTGGGACCTATCACCCACCGTACAGCACTGGTCACACTAACCCTGTCAGGCAACCACATGGAACAAATCAGCTTTTTGATCCTCAACACCCCCGTAGCTCCTCTTGTCCTCGGCCGCTCATGGCTTCGCCAGCACGACCCCCATAGTACCTGGATTTCAGGGAGAATCCTAGCCTGGAGCACAGCATGCCATGCTAACTGCCTCAAGGCAGCAGCCCTCGTCTCGGAGAACCCCAAGCTCGAGTCATCCCCATCCGACCTGTCTTGGGTTCCCGCTGTCTACCATGACCTTGCAGCCGTATTCAGTAAGGCCCGGGCACTATCCCTACCCCCGCACAGACCGTACGACTGTGCCATCGATCTCGTACCCGAAGCAGTACTCCCTTCTATCCGCCTGTACAACCTGTCCATACACGAGAAGAAGGCCATGTCTGACTATATCACGGACTCACTCGCATCAGGCATCATCACTCCCTCCAAATCACCGATAGCCGCTGGATTTTTCTTTGTTGGCAAGAAGGATGGCTCCCTACGCCCTTGCATTGATTACCGAAGACTCAACGCCATCACAGTCAAGAACAGGTATCCTCTTCCACTCATGAGCTCCTCCTTCTAACCTCTTGCTCCTGCAACAGTCTTCACCAAACTTGACCTCCGCAATGCATACCATCTCGTCCGGATTAGGAAGGGGGACGAGTGAAAGACAGCCTTCAACACACACCTAGGCCACTTCGAGTAACGGGTAATGCCCTTCGGCCTGACCAACGCCCCAGCCATCTTCCAAGCTCTGGTCAATGACGTTTTGAGAGACATGCTCGAGAAATTTGTGGTTGTTTACCTGGATGATATTCTGGTCTTCTCTCACAACAGGCAGGAACATCAACAGCACGTCCGCCTGGTTCTACAGCGCCTCCTTGAGAACCGCTTGTTTGTCAAGGCAGAGAAATGTGAGTTCATTCTTCTTCAGTAAACTTCCTGGGCCACATATTCGAAAGGGGTAACATCCGAGCAGACCCCGAGAAGGCCAAGGTGGAGTGGCCTCAAACAACCACCCGTACTGAACTGAGGACATTCCTAGGCTTTGCTGGATTTTACCGTCGATTCATACTCAACTTCAGTAAGGTAGCTGCACCTCTCCACGCACTAACATCTACACTTACTGCTTTTGTTTGGAACAAGGAGGCAGACGTGGCATTCCAGAGCCTCAAGAGGAGCTTCAGTTCCGCCCCCGTTCTCGTACACCCTGACCCGGACGTGCCGTTCACGGTTGAAGTGGACGCTTCTGACTCTGGGATTGGGGCAGTCTTGTCCCAACGTTCCAGTGGGAATAATGTGTTGCACCCGTGTGCATTTCTTTCTAGACGCCTCTCTCCAGCCGAGAGGAACTACGATGCAGGGAACCGAGAACTGTTGGCAGTCCACGATGCGCTGGTTGAATGGAGACACTGGCTGGAGGGGGCCAAGCATCCGTTCCTGGTCCTGACCGACCATCGCAACCTCATCCACATCCGATCCACTAAACGACTGAATGACAGGCAAGCTCGCTGGGCACAATTTTTCTGTCGATTTAACTATACCCTCACCTACAGACCTGGTTCACGTAACGGCAAGGCGGACGCTCTTTCTCGGATCTTCTCAGAGGAACCCACCATTAAATATACTCCTGAGACCATCCTTCCCCCTAACCGCATCATCGGGATGGTAACTTGGGAAATCGAGGGTCTGGTCAAGACGGCCCTACGTTCCTACCCTGGTCCCCGGAAACAGACCCCCTAATAGACTGTTCGTCCCAGAACATTTAAGGGCCAAGGTACTTGACTGGGCTCACTCAAGTGTGTTTACTTGTCATCCCGGAGTCTATAGGTCTCTAGGTTTTATTCAACGCCATTTTTGGTGGCCTTCCATGGAGGCGGATACCCGTGAGTTTGTCGCCACCTGCAGCATCTGCACCCGGAACAAGGCAGGCCACAGCCCTCCTGCCTGCCTCTTACACCCTCTTCCCATCCACAGTCGACCTTGGTCCCACATTGCTGTTGATTTCATCACGGGGCTTCCCCCCTCTAGAGGTAACACCACAATCCTCACCATCATCGACAGGTTTTCCAAGGTGGCACACTTTATTCCATTTCCCAAACTCCCATCCTCTGCTGAGACGATGGACCTGCTGGTCCAGCATGTGATCAGGATCCACGGGATCCCCTCCGACATTGTCTCTGATCGTGGCCCCCAATTCATTTCTCGGGTCTGGCAGGCCTTCTGCAAGAAGATTGGGGCCACGGTTAGTCTGACTACCGGCTACCACCCCCAAAGCAATGGTCAAGCAGAGAGGGCCAACCAGGGGGTGGAGACTATGTTGCGCTGTATGGCAGCGCAACAGCCCAACTCCTGGAGTAAATTTATTCCTTGGGTGGAGTACTCTTTTAACTCCATGACCTGCGCAGCTACTGGTATGTCCCCGTTTGAGTGCTGGCTGGGGTTTCAATCTCCCTTGTTTCCCTCCCAGGAGATCGAGGTGGCAGTTCCTTCCACCCGGACCCACCTGAGACGATGTCGCAGAGTGTGGAGTCCGCCCGCGCTGCCTTATTGAAGGCGTCTGAAAGGATGTGTCGCAACGCATCCCGGTTCCCGACTACTAGCCCGGACAGCAGGTGCTGCTTCGGGCCAAGGACCTCCACCTCCCGATCTCCTCCCAGAAACTTGCACCACATTTTGTTGGACCTTATACGGTAAAATCCAGGATCAACCCTGCTGCAGTACACTTGGATCTTCCACATTCCATGAGATCTCACCCTGTCTTTCATGTCTCCTAAATCAAACCAGTAGTTAGTAGTTAGGAGACACAAATTTGACCAAGAAAACAAAAACTAGCACTTTGGCAGACTATGGGCATGAAACAAAAACTTGCTAACTGTTACATGAATAAACAAAAACTTACTTGGAAAGCATGGAACTATGGCATGGGTATCAGAGGTATCATCAGGTAACATGGGTAGTATGGGTAACAGAGGTAATGTGGCCAGGCCGACTTCCTGGCAACTACAAGCTTAAATAATGTGTCATGATTAGTGTCAGGTGCGTGAGTCCAATTGTGAAACAGGTGAAACTAACGGTCATCATGGTGAAAAAACAAGGGAGTGAAAACAGGAACTAAAAAGAGTCCAAAAACCAAACAGAACATAGCCAAACAAAAACAAGATCAAAAGACATGACAATGAGGTAAATTCTTACACATTTATATACGGTTACAAGTGGCCCTATTAGGGCAGCCATAACTGATGTGGCCCTCAGTGTAATCGTGTACGACACCCCTGTTAAAATCCCATTCTGAAAAAGTCAAAAACCCAATTAAAGTTTTTACATGAGTTTTAAAAATCTGGTTTCAACCAAATCCATGCAATAACTATTATTTTTGAAGTGGATGCAAACATATCAAGTATGTGTATGAGGTGACATTGGGTTTAGAGTGGGATGGGGTGCCTTTTAGTAGTTTTGTATGTGGGCCTAGAATTTGGTGCTACACCTCTGTGAATATGTATAATTCACACGGGTGACAGTGTGTATGAGCATAGAACCAACACAGGCAAACACAGGAAGTTGACAGCTGATGTAAAACTTTATCCAAACCCTTCAAAATGACTTCTGTTTTTGTGTAGGATATCTTATCACTGCAGGAGACAATGAATGTTGCTTGTTCTCACGTGTCCATATGCAGCCACCTCTTTTTTTTGTGTTGGTGTACCTGCAGCGTGAATCATCATCACAACCTTTGTCTTCCTCTCCCTGCATTGGAAGCCTAACCGATGCCTGCCGCGCTCCAAGGTCCCAACAATGCATGCTTTTAAAGGACACTTCATTGGAGATATGTTGTGAAATCCCAGCCACTAAAGGCAGACAGCTGAAAAATTGACTTTTCTGTGATAGCTCAGCTTTCATTGACCTTACGGCACTTAATGGAAGTGCTGGGAGAGTAAAAGTGGTGAAAGTGGAACAATTTAAGTAATTCTCTCAGACGGTGACAGTGTTCCTTTCTTATTTCTCGCATTTTCAATTAGTGCTGCTCGGAGGACGTCAGCCCAACTGGCATATGTCTCCTGTGAACTTATTTGCCAGAGGCGCCATCTTTTCTTATCCCTTCACTCCGTTCTCCTCTTTCATTATACTAATTGTTCACCGTCTGATTTACCCTTCGCCATTTTTTCTCCTCTTCCAGTCCTATCTTCCATCCCAGAGGGCAGGTTCGTGAAGGTGAGCCAGCCGATTAATGTCCGGCTGATGTACTGTCCCCTTCTGGAAAACGACCTCCATTAGGTCCCACCAGACCATTTCACCGTGCTCAAAGACGGCCCGGCCCGGTCAAGACAAGATGAGGCTTGCAAAGACGTGGATAGATGTTTTTTATAGCGCAACCTGAGAGCGCTCGCACAATTTGAAACGGTAAGTAAAAGTTACCGTGATTGTTCTGCATCAAAAGTACTCTCATCTTGCTAAATAAGGTGACCAAAGTATTATATAACTCTTAGTATCATGCAGTAGCCAAACATGGGGTAAATTATTGGCAACAAATATGTCCCCCGCAGAAAAATTTAGTTTTATAAAACATGTCGATAGCAGCCACTTATTTTGCATCCTGGAAAAATAATTTTTCTCCATGTAGTTGCCACTAATATCAACATTTGCTGCAACGATGCATGATGCTGATAGATGGCAGTATTACCCACAGATTGTCAATCTATTTGTTGTGGTAGGGTCATGGCCGGACGTGTCATAGGGGCGTGGCCGAGGTTGCCAATTTGACATCATTGTATAAGTTGCTTATTTGGCTATAATGCATGTATTTTCTGGAAAGAAAAAAAAAGGCTAAATATGTTATACATATATTTAAAGACACATGTGTGTTATTATTTATTAGTAACAACATATATATTTTTGCCGTATTTTTTACTTCTCTGATTCCTATAAAATAATTGCTTCAATCATTTTCTGTTATTTATGACTCTAGACCAGGGGTGTCAAAGTCCAAATTAGGCCCGCGAATGAATTATTTATGGCCTCCAGGATGATATTTGATTAGTATTAGAACCGGCCCGCAGGCCACAGCCGCCTGCTGCTGTTTTGCACGCACCAATACTCCATCAGTGTTGGGGCTAGGAATTTTCAAAATGGGGTCTCAGGGACCCCATCAAGTCATAAAATTGGGGTCCCACAGTAAATTTTTGGGGTCCAACTTTTTTGGAACTGTTTTGAAAACAAATGATAAATGTATGCATTATCCTGTTATATCTCAAATTCAATAGTTTGTTTTGGAAAAAGGTTGTCATAAATGTTAGGTAATTCATTAAAAAATATCATACAAAAAAAAAACAGTTATAAACATTCATTCACTTTCTTCTTTCGTTCATGGTTCTAAACCTTACTGCTGCCGGGGTTTTTTCTATATTTTTAATCAAAGAAAACAATCTGAAATTATCTTTATTTTTTAGTTTTAATGCCATGATTTTAATAGTCCGGCCCGCGTGTGCAGAGATTTTCCTCCATGCGGCCCCTGAGGTAAAATTAGTTTTACACCCCTGCTCTAGACCATCTAGACTCTAGAGCCCATTTGGGTACTGTTTATTAACCTGAATCTGTGCAGATTTAGGCTTATTTTGAAAGGTTTAGCGACAAATACACAAGCGATCATGAAAAAATATTTAAAATGGGATGGAATGAATTTTTACACTCTTAAGAAAAGTTTTTTTTTTTAAAGAATTAAACCATATGCAACCCTCCCATACACTACTTTTTTTTGGAAATGGCAACAGTGGATGGTGCATGCGCAGTTTGCTCCACAACAACAGGATAGGTGAAAAGAAGGAACTTACTCACTACAGCGTCGGACTACAATGGCTGCTTTACGCAAAGCTCTTCGGGTAAATCACTACAATATATGGAGATATCTGCTGACATCAACAATTGGGGAACGTCACAAATCGGGCAAATTCCAAACGGCTCATTTGGAGGAAGTATGAAGGAAGGCAATATTCAAGATTCAAGATTGTTTATTGTCAAATGCACAGTTAAACAGACAGTTTGCTGTACAATGAAAATCTTACTTTGCTAGTCCACCCTTCAACAAGTCACATGGTACTTTGCTAAAATAAAATAAAAAATAAAAATGTTATATACAAGGCGCGTCACTTCCTGTCAATGAGAAAGGACGCAAAGAAAAAAAGCTCCGCTTCTGCTACCGGAGTTTTTGTTAAGTCTGAAGATTTTGACCACTGATTTGACCACTGATTTGCGATCACAGCCACAGGAGAGTCACCTGGCATCTTCGATCTGATTTTGGTCAGTTGAGAGGCACTGATACGCTGAAATAAGGCGAGTGGAAGAGCCGTTAGCCTCAAGCCAAAGGCGCCTCCCGCAGTTCAAAGCGGTTGCCTAGCAACCAAAAGTTACGGCGAGTTTACAGCTGTTTTAAAGTGATCCCGACGTCGCAGAGTGATATAAGTTGACAGGCTGACACCTCAAATTGATCTATGAACGGCGCAAGGTACGAAATTGTTGAAAAAACAAGTTAAAAGTGCCGCAAGTCGCTAAAGAAGTAACTGCCCTTAAGACATAAGAGGCGCTGATGTCAGTGACTGCCGTGATGCCAAAAGTTAAAGGATTGACTGGAAAGACTGATTTGAAGCTGGGCACAGGACATGATGGGATTCAAGAAGGGATACTACAAAAAATACTCCAGGAATTTAAAGAAGAAATGATAGAAAAATGGGAAGAATTGATGGATGGATGGAAAGAGGATATGAAAGAAATGAAAGAAGAAATTAAAGAAATGAAAAAAGAGAACAACTCCAGAAATAAAGAAGCCATTGAAATGAGCAAACAAATGAAGATCCTTCAAGAAGACAACAACATGCTGAGGAACATCATAGATGAAATGGATCAGGATAAACGAATGAATGATATCATTGTGACAGGGCACCGAGTTAAACCAAGATCCTATGCGAAAGCTGTGAATAATGAAGGTGAACCAGATGAAATGGATATGGTCTCAGCAGAACAGCAAGTGGTCAACTTTCTGCAATCAAAAGAAATTGAAATTGACATTAATACCATCGAAACATGCATCCCACTGAACGGAAGAAACAACAACGCCACTCCAGTCGTGCTCGTGAAACTTGTAAACAGAAAATCTAAAATGGCATTGCTGAGACAGGGAAAGAAGCTGAAGGGAACAAATGTGTACATGAATGAGCATCTCACAAAACGTAATGCTGGAATCGCCAAGAAAGCACGCGACTTGAGAAAGCAGGGAAAAATCCAGGGAACTTGGAGCGCCAACTGTAAAATCTACATCAAGCTGAATGGAAGTCCAGAAGCAAGAGTAATTGTTGTCCATGACATCAAGGACCTGGACAATTTTTAAAGTTTACACAGCTACCACAACAACGATGATAATGGACTCTGACAGAAAACTAGCACCTAAATTCAGCATCGGCACTACTATGTTCCAAGGGACGACTAAACAAGAGGACCTAGATTCAGGATTGCATCCACCTACACTTATAGAGATTATTGAAACAACATCAAAGTTTGTTGAACAAGAAAATATGGAACTAAAAAATTTCTGCAACAAAGATCACAAAAACCAGGATTTGGAAAAAAATTTCTCCCACATCAGTAATAATTGTTTTTATTATACAGATGATCAATATAATAGCAACATTGAATGTGATAACAAATTGTCAATTATTCATTTTAATAGTAGAAGCTTGTATGCAAATTACAACAACATTAAGAACTTTTTGGAACACATCAACGAACCCTTCAAAGTTATTGCTGTCACAGAAACATGGATTGATGATAAAAAAGGAATAGATTTTGATCTGGAGGGATATGAACTAAACTACATCAACAGAACCAACAAAAATGGAGGAGGAGTAGCTGTGTACGTGATGAAGAACCTGAACTACAAAGTGGTAAAAAAAACATGTCATTTGCCATTGATAATATCTTAGAATGTATAACCATTGAAATATGTCAGGAAAAAAGCAAAAACATATTCATCAGTTGTATATATAGATCACCTAAGTCAAGTATAGAAACATTTGAAGAATGGATCAAGGCAACTTACATGGACAATGGTCAAAGAATAATGTTCTTATGTGGTGACTTTAATATTGACTTATTGAACCCCAACAAGCAAAAGTCTATTGATTCAATGTACAGCATCAGTCTATATCCTAAAATCACAAAGCCAAGCAGAATCACAGGACACTGTGCCACGCTTATTGATAATATTTTAACAATGATTTTGATAATAACACTACAAGTGGTCTACTTATAAGCGACGTTAGTGATCATCTGCCAGTTTTTACAATATATGATGGAAACTACAAGAAGAACATGGAAGACAAAAGGACATTTCGAAGACTATGCACAGAGAAGAGGATGACTGCCTTCAAAATTGAGCTACAAAAGCAAGATTGGGACAATGTGTATAATGAAAAAGAGGTTGATGAAGCATATGAACATTTCTTAAACAAGTTCATAATACTTTATGACAAACATTGTCCATGGATACAACTCAGTAACAAGCAGAGAAATAATAATCAACCATGGATGACAAAAGGATTAAAAAATGCTTGTAAGAAGAAGAATACACTATATAGAAAATGTATAGCACAAAGAACTATAGAGGCAGAAATTAAGTACAAAAAGTATAAAAACAAGTTAACAGACATACTACGATCATGTAGAAAATAATATTACAGTGAATTATTGGACAGGAACAAAAATAATATGAGAGCAACATGGGGCATCCTCAATAGCATTATTAAAAATGGAACTAAGAGGGACTACCCTCAATACTTCTTAGATGAAAATAAAAAAAATGACAATATAAAGGAAGTAGTTGAAAGCTTCAATAATTATTTTGTAAATATTGGACCAAAATTGGAAGAAAGGATTCCAGACCCAGTTCCAAGTGAGGACTATAATGATACCATAGAGCGAAATCCCAACTCCATGTTCCTCAATAATGTGACACAGGAGGACATAGTTACAATCGTGAAAAAATGTAAATCTAAGACTTCAACTGATTGTAACGGAATTGATATGGAAACGATAAAAAAGGTTATTGAAGAGATCTCAGGACCATTAATGTATATTAGTAACCTATCATTTCAAACAGGTACATTTCCAAACAAAATGAAAATAGCTAAAGTTGCACCAATTTATAAGACTGGAGACAAACATCAATTTACAAATTATAGACCTGTTTCTCTACTTCCACAATTTTCTAAAATCATTGAAAAACTGTTCAATAACAGATTAGAAAGTTTCATGAATAAAAATAGAATACTCGAAGAGAACCAATATGGATACAGAGCTAATGTTTCAACTTCAATGGCTTTAATTGAAATTACAGAAGAAATTACCAATGCAATAGATAGTAAAAAATGTGCGGCAGCGGTTTTTATGGATCTAACTAAAGCATTTGACACAATTAATCACAATATTTTAATCAAAAAACTAGAACAATATGGCATCAGAGGGTTAGTCTTAAACTGGATAAGAAGTTAACTAACGAACAGGAAACAATACGTGAAGCTAGGCGAACACACGTCTACAACGCTAAATATATCCTGTGGTGTACCTCAGGGATCAATACTAAGACCTAAATTATTCAATCTCTATATAAATGACATTTGTAAAGTTACAAAAGATTTAAAGTTAGTATTATTTGCGGATGATACAACAGCGTTTTGTTCAGGAGAGAACACACAGGAGATAATACAAATAATAACAGAAGAAATTAACAAATTAAAAAGATGGTTTGACAAAACAGACTATCGTTGAATCTTAGTAAAACTAAAATAATGCTATTTGGTAACAGTAGAAGAGAAAGTCAAACACAAATACAAATAGACGGAATAGAAATTGAAAGAGTAAACAAAACCAAATGTCTAGGTATAATGATTGATGATAAATTGAACTGGAAATCTCACGTAAAAAATATACAACATAAAGTAGCAAGAAACACGTCAATAATGAATAAAGCAAAACATGTTCTAGACCAAAAATCCCTTCATATTCTCTACTGCTCACTAGTGTTACCATATCTGAGCTACTGTGTAGAAATATGGGGAAATAATTACAAAAGTACACTTCATTCATTAACGGTGTTACAAAAAAGATCAGTTAGAATAATACATTGGATATAGAGAACATACAAACCCTTTATTTATTGAATCAAAAATACTGAAATTCCACGACATAGTGAATTTGCAAACAGCTAAAATTATGCACAAAGCAAACTATAACCTGCTACCAAAGAATATACAACAATTCTTCTCAAAAAAAGAGGAGAAATATAATCTTAGAGAAAAACGTAATTTAAAACATTTGTTTGCACGTACAACACTTAAGACCTTCAGTATATCAATATGTGGAATTAAATTATGGAATGGATTAAGAAAAGCAATCAAACAATGTACTAATATGATACACTTCAAGAAACTCTTCAAACTTAAAGTGTTTACAAAGTACAAAGAAGAAGAACCATGAGAAACATTCTCAATTTATTTCATCCATCCATTCATTCATTTTTAAAGTAATCTTACTTATCTCATCATATGAAATATGACTTACTTCACCAATTATTATTATTAAATTCTTACTATTATTTATTTATTTATTTTTATTGTGATTACTTATTGAGTTTATTGTGAAAAAATTGTGAACAGGAAGTGAACAAAAAGTTTTGCAACTGTTATGTAAAGAAAAGGGATAGGATTAAATAAGCTCTGCTTTCTACTCCTTTTCGAACATGTTGAAAAGAAACTGGAAATTGTGATGTATCATGTTGTATGCTTGCATGTTCGAAATAAACTCAAACTCAAACTCAAACTCAAGGCACAGTGAGTAACATAACATTATTGCACATTCTGATTCACAGTCAACAGTATACATATGGAGGTGACATTGGGTCACAGCAGCAGTTAAAAGTGTCTTTAGTGATCAAAGGTGAAAAGTGTCTACAGTGATAGTCACAGTTCGGAGGTGGTCATGGCAGCTGTCTTTTGTTCAAAGGATAAAAGTAAAAAGGGGGCGGGGGTAGCTGGGGGAGCTAGCATTCACAAGTCAGCATTCACAAGCCTGATGGCCTGTGGGTAAAAACTGTTTGTCAGTCTTGTAGTGCTGGATTTCAGGCTCCTGTATCGTCTGCCTGATGTTAGGAGGCTAAAGAGACTGTGCTGGGGGTGTGTACTGTCCTTTATGATGTTGTGTGCTCTCCTGGTGATCCTGGTAGAGTACATTTCATGTTGTGAGGGGAAGGCTGCTCCTGACATGTATTGAGCAGTTTTAATCACTCGCTGGAGTGCCTTCCTGTCCTTAGCAGCGCAGTTTCCATACCAGACTGTGATTGAGCTGGTAAGGACACTCTCAACCGTACATTTATAGAAGTTGCTGAGAATTTTGGGTGGCATGCCAAATTTTCTCAGCCTTCTTAGGAAGTACAGTCGCTGCTGGGCTTTCTTTATTGTTTGTTGGGTGTTGTGAGCCCAGGTGAGGTCCTCGCTGATGTGGGTCCCGAGGAATTTAAAGGTTTTCACCCTGTCCACCTCTGTCTCCCCTGTGTACAGAGGTGTGTACTGTGCACTCCTTCTCCGTGGGTCAATAATCATCTCCTTGGTCTTGTCTGTGTTCAAGGAGAGATTATTATCCTGACACAAGGCCACCAGTTCCGCTACCTCCCTTCTGTACGCTGCCTTAGCTACCCCGGTGATCAGTCCGACGACCGTAATATAATCTGCAAACTTGATGATACTGGTGTTGTTCTGGGAGGCCACACAGTCGTGTGTGAAGAGGGTGTACAACAGGGGGCTCAGCACGCAGCCTTGGGGGGTCCCTGTGCTTAGAACCTTTGTGCCTGATGTCTGGTTGCCACTCTGACTGACTGGGGCCGGTTTGTAAGAAAGTTCAGCACCCAGTCACAGAGAGCCGGTGTCAGACCAACAGTGAGGAGTTTAGCAGTGAGGTTTTGTGGGATGACCGTGTTAAAAGCAGAGCTGTAGTTGATGAATAATAGCCTGGCATAGGTGTCCTTGGCCTCCAAGTGGGTGAGGGTGGTGTGGATGACGGTGTTGACTGCATCCTCAGTGGACCGGTTCTGCCGGTAGGCAAACTGTAGAGGGTCCAGTGTGTCTGGGATGGTCTTCTTGATGTGTGACATGACTATCCTCTCGAAGCACTTCATCACTATTGGGGTGAGTGCAACGGGGCGATAGTCATTCAGACAGGTCACAGTGTTTTTTTTTGGCAGGGGCACAATGGTGGTGGTCTTGAAGCAGGTGGACACAACAGCTTGT
Organism: Entelurus aequoreus; assembly: GCF_033978785.1. Classification (NCBI taxonomy): domain Eukaryota; kingdom Metazoa; phylum Chordata; class Actinopteri; order Syngnathiformes; family Syngnathidae; genus Entelurus; species Entelurus aequoreus. The sequence goes on along the minus strand of NC_084734.1, from coordinate 46,611,916 downwards.
GCTAGTGACAAGTTGTATATGTCAGCAAGTACGTCAGCCAGCTTTGATGAACAGACCCTGAGGGCCCGGCCAGGGATGTTGTCTGGGGTGGGTTTGTTCTCCTTAGAACTGTACGTACCTCTGCTGTTGTCACAGTGAGTGGTGGGTCCTGCGTGCGCTCCGTGGTCAGAACCCCTCTCTGTTGGTTGGTGTTGAGGACCTCGAAGTGGGCGTAGAACTCATTCAGCTCATCTGGCAGTGAGGGTTGGCTGTTTATTGTCTGTGATGTGTTGCAGGCCTTGCCACATGCGCCGGGAATCTGTGGTGAAGTAGAATCCCTATAGCTTTAGTCTGTATTGTCGCTTGGCCTCACTGATGGATTTATGCAGGTCATATCTGGCCTTCTTGTAGTCCTCAGCATTGCCTGAGACAAATGCAGTGGAGCGGGCATGCAGCTTGGACCGAACATCACAGTTAATCTAGGGTTTTTGGTTTGGGTATATCTTGTATTGTTTTGTGGGCACAATGTTTTCCACACATGTGCTGATGTAGCCAGTTACACTGGAAGCATATTCCTCTATGTCCACAGTACCGTCGTCCCTCTGAGCAGCAGTTTTGAACATGTCCCAGTCTGTACTCCCAAAGCAGTCCTGAAGCACTAGTTCAGTGTCTTCATTCCACACTTTAACAGTTTTACTCACTGGGGGGGGGGGGGGGGGGGGGGGGGCTTGCTTGAGACACTGTCTGTATGCTGGATATAGAAAAGCTGAGATGTGATCAGATAGTCCAAATTGTGGTCTGGGTACAGCCTTGTAGGCTCCCCTCACGTTGCAGTGCCCATGGCCCATCATGTTTTTCTCCCTCGTAGCAAAGTTCCCATACTGATGGTATTTCGGGAGGACACTCTTTAGGTTGCGACTGTTAAAATCCCCAGCTACCATGAACACAGCATCGGGGTGTGCGGTCTCTTTTTTACTGATGACGTCATGCAGCAGCCCCAGCGCTGTTGTGGAGTCCACCCGGGGGATGTAAACAGACAGTATAAACACTACACTGAACTCCCTTGGCAGGTAAAAGGGTCTGCATTTCACCATCAAAAACTCAATGTTGTCCGAGCAGTGTCTTTCAACTACCTGTACGTCCAAACACCAGCTGTTACTCACATAAACACAGACGACGCCGCCTCTCGCCTTTCTTGAAGCCATTGTCCGGTCTCCACGATAGACTGAGTGCGTTGCTAGCTGGATAGCAGAGTCTGGGATGCTGTCCGAAAGCCAGGTTTCCGTGAAAATAAGAGCAGAGCATTCTCTCAGTTCACGCTGGAATGTAATCCTGATTCTCAGCTCATCCAGCTTGTTGTCGAGCGAGCTCACGTTAGCTAGCAGCAGGCTAGGTAGTGGTGGTCGTGTAGCTCTAGCCTTTAGTCTAGCATGTAGCCCCGCTCTCTTGCCTCGCCGCCATGTTGTTGTTTTGGTCTGGCTGTGGTTAACGGGGTCTTGTCGTAGCAGAAAGTTGAAGTCCGTCAGACTATAAATGAGCTCATGGTGAGCTTTTCCGATGTCCAGAAGTGCATGTCTGTTATATCTCACTGTTGCGTGCAATAACTTTGCATTTAGGATGCAAATTAGGACTATAATAAATAAAAAATGTAGTTGTTGTCGGGAGGAAGACGCAAAGACGTCAGCCACGGGGGGCGCCATCTTGGATTATTTTATAAATATCTCCACCGCGCCTCTGTGGTTTGATTTCAAAATTTTGTGATTTAGGCAGATCCCAAATACAAAAAGACAGGTACCAATAGGTAGGAAAAGTTCATTTTGCATAAAAAGTCCCCTTTAAAAAAAAACAAAGAAAGAAGTATAGATCAAGAACAAAGAATATCATTAACATTGTTTTTAAGTCTGTAACAGAAAATATTTAAAGTGAATCAATTTGCATGAAATTCCAAACAAAAAAATCCTTATTTAAGCTAAAAATATTTTTAAATGACTTGAACCATTTTATTCTGAAAAATGTATGAACTCAATAGATGATAATAAATTAATAGGTTAAAACTATTTGGTTTTGCATGCCATATATCATACAAACCCTGTTTCCATATGAGTTGGGAAATTGCTTTAGATGTAAATATAAACGGAATACAATAATTTGCAAATCATTTGCAACCCATATTCAGTTGAATATGCTACAAAAACAACATATTTGATGTTCAAACTGATAACTTTTTTTTGAAAATAATCATTAACTTTAGAATTTGATGCCAGCAACACGTGACAAAGAAGTTGGGAAAGGTAGCAATAAATACTGATACATTTGCGGAATGCTCATCAAACACTTATTTGGAACATCCCACAGGTGAACAGGCAAATTGGGAACAGGTGGGTGCCATGATTGGGTATAAAAGTAGATTCCATGAAATGCTCAGTCATTCACAAACAAGGATGGGGCGAGGGTCACCACTTTGTCAACAAATGCATGGGCAAATTGTTGAACAGTTTAAGAAAACCCTTTCTCAACCAGCTATTGCAAGGAATTTAGGGATTTCACCATCTACGCTCCGTAATATCATCAAAGGGTTCAGAGAATCTGGAGAAATCACAGCACGTAAGCAGCTAAGCCCGTGACCTTCGATCCCTCAGGCTGTACTGCATCAACAAGCGACATCAGTGTGTAAAGGATATCACCACATGGGCTCAGGAACACTTCAGAAACCCACTGTCAGTAACTACAGTTGGTCGCTTCATCTGTAAGTGCAAGTTAAAACTCTCTTATGCAAGGTGAAAACCGTTTATCAACAACACCCAGAAACACCGTCGGCTTCGCTGGGCCTGAGCTCATCTAAGATGGACTGATACAAAGTGGAAAAGTGTTCTGTGGTCTGACGAGTTCACATTTCAAATTGTTTTTGGAAACTGTGGACGTCGTGTCCTCCGGACCAAAGAGGAAAAGAATAATCCGGATTGTTATAGGCGCAAAGTTGAAAAGCCAGCATCTGTGATGGTATGGGGGTGTATTAGTGCCCAAGACATGGGTAACTTACACATCTGTAAAGGCGACATTAATGCTGAAAGGTACATACAGGTGGAGCAACATATGTTGCCAACCAAGCAACGTTACCATGGACACACCTGCTTATTTCAGCAAGACAATGCCAAGCCACTTGTTACATCAACGTGGCTTCATAGTAAAAGAGTGCGGGTACTAGACTGGCCTGCCTGTAGTCCAGACCTGTCTCCCATTGTAATTGTGTGGTTCATTATAAAGCCTAAAATACCACAACGGAGACCCCCGGACTGTTGAACAACTTAAGCTGTACATCAAGCAAGAATGGGAAAGAATTCCACCTGAGAAGCTTAAAAAATGTGTCTCCTCAGTTCCCAAACATTTACTGAGTGTTGTTAAAAGGAAAGGCCATGTAACACAGTGGTGAACATGCCCTTTCCCAACTACTTTGGCACGTGTTGCAGCCATGAAATTCTAAGTTAATTATTATTTGCAAAAAAAAAATAAAGTTTATGAGTTTGAACATCAAATATCTTGTCTTTGTAGTGCATTCAACTGAATATGGGTTGAAAAGGATTTGCAAATCATTGTATTCCGTTTATATTTACATCTAACACATATTCCCAACTCATATGGAAACGGGGTTTGTACAAAACCAACTTTTCTTACATATTGGTACCTGCTGTATCTGCATTCCTCCCGGAAATTTGAAATCAAAGTGTGGAGGCATTGCAGAGATAGTTATAAAACAATCTTGCTTTCCTTCATACTTCCTCCAAACGATCAGTTTCTAATGTGCGCAATTGATGACACAAATTGGGAACACCGTCAGCGGATTATCCATATACAGGTGTATCGTATAAAACTACTCAAACTGCCTTGAGCACATCTGCCATTTTTAGTTTATTTTAATTTGATCACTGCCTACTTGGCAATGAACAAGTGTGTAATATAATTTGTTATTACATTGGTGATGTAGCTCGCAGAATAGCTTACTGTATCGCCGGTTTGAGCTTCCATTGTTCACAACTAGAAACAGCTGAGCAGCGGAGTTATTTAAATGTTGTATAGAAAAGCCTTTAATTGTCAATATACACTTGTATACATCCAGGATCCAGCATTACAATGTTACAGACTTGGTAAAAGTTTAAACTTAGCCTCGGGCGGGACGATATGGCAAAACAACATGATCGCGATTATTTATTTTTTTATATCATCCGATCTCCATTTATTTTTTTTTATTAAAGGCGGATTGTCCCGTGCAGAATTATAGCGAGTAGCGTTGCATCCCTACTGTTTACTACTTCAAGTATCTTGTAACAGACTTTTCTGCCATGTTTGATCAAGGTAATATGTGTTAACAGCTGACAACTGTCCATCCATCCATCCATTTTCTACCGATTGTCCCTTTTGGGGTTGCGAGGGATGCTGGAGCCTATCTCAGCTGCATTCAGGCGGAGGCGGGGTACACCCTGGACAAGTCGCCACCTCATCACAGGGCCAACACAGATAGACAGACAACATTCACACACTAGGGCCAATTTAGTGTTGCCAATCAACCTATCCCCAGGTGCATGTCTTTGGAGGTGGGAGGAAGCCGGAGTACCCGGAGAGAACCCACGCAGTCACGGGGAGAACATGCAAACTCCACACAGAAAGATCCCGAGCCCGGGATTGAACTCAGGACTACTCAGAACCTTCGTATTGTGAAGCACATGCACTAACCCCTGTTTCACCGTGCTGCCCTGACAACCGTCATTTTGATTATATTTATTATCGTGTTTACTAGAGGTGCAACCTTGCGGTCCGTGCCTTGGTTTTAGGGCCACGGTTTTGCTTCTTTTTGATACGTTTTGTGGGGGTAAAGAGAACAACTTTTCTTCCCATCAAAGTTATTTAGTTTTTTTGCTTGTTATCACAAACATTCTGCAGTAAACAAAGTATTAGTGGCGTACTAAATGCTATAAGACTTTTATTTCAAGTTAACATTTACTAAACAACATTTTGAAAAGATAAAGTGTTTTGGCAAAAGGCAAGCAGTGATCCAGATTGTGAATTTTTTTTCAACAGTATCTTATATTTAGTAAAAGTATATTAAAGTGCAGTTTGAATTTGACGTACAGTATAATCATTTGTACAAACACATAAAACAAGTTTAATTATTATTTTAGGAACAAAATGTTTTTTTATCCACAAACTCAAAAATTTTAACAAGCAGTGTTTTACAAAAATGTTTGGTGCATGTTACTACATCAGTGGAGTTTAAAATTTGCAGACACATGAACAGAAAGACTATTTAAAAAATATTTACATATAAAAATGAATGTTTCTGATTAAATTTGCGGTTATGTTTATTCTCCCAGTTGTGACCAATACAATATAGTTCAGTCACAAAGACATGTGAGTGCCTGCAAGTCCGCATTCAGGGTAGGAATACTGCGCACCAAAACGTGAACTCAAGCAGACCATGAGACTGAAGTTGAGACTAAAGTCTGTCACTGCATGAAGCTGCTGCTCCTTCTAAATGTTGTTTTTCAACTTCTATGCTAGTGTTGGTCATATTTATTATTTAATTATTCTGGGCTGCACTTCCAGCTGTGCAAGGGTGAATTAAAAAGGCACAACGCCACTGTGGGGAGGTGTGGCTGGCAGACCGACAGCGATGCAGGGCACGCCGGGGCCGACTCCAAGATGGCGGCGAGGAGGCGTGGCCGGCGGGCCAGCGGCGAGGCGGGGCGCGCTGGGATCGACGCCGTGATAAATGTCAGGTGCGTGGATCGCCCACCTGGGCACAATTATATAATCTCCTCTCAATGAATAAAAGGGCGGCAGCAGAGAACGACGAGAGAGAAGGAGTTGAAGAGCCAGCAACGCATGCAGCGCGGAGGAGCCAGAGAGCGAGAAGCAGACGAAGACTACGCAGCAGGCTGAAAAGCGTACCGACGAGCGAGCAGGGACAAGGAGCTGAAAAGCGACCCGATGAGACTGAGTATTGTTGAAAAATAAACAAAGTCAAACTGTTCGACTGTCACAGCCACTAATAATATTGACAAAATTTTACAACTGTAATACTGTGGTATCTACAATGCTGTGACACCCCTATTAAACAACGTACGCAATGTACGTAACATGTAAGCAAATATGCCAGAGCGTACATGTCAATTCCGGTCCTTCGCTATTTCTTCGTAATCAAAGTATATTATATACATTTATATATATAAATATGTATATATATATATATGTATACGTGACCACCTTCAAAAACGTTGTTTTTACGCACCAGCACTTTTAGCTTTCACAATAATAACGATATAAGTCACATCCAGTTCAACTGTGCAAACTAAAAAATGGTCTCTGAAAAATGGTTATTCTTAATTAAATGATTATAGTTTCTCTCATTTACAGTAAAAGTTGGTATCAATGGTAGAAAATCCCCACAAAATGATTGATATGCACCTCGCATGGTAGTTTCTATTGAGTAAGGGTAAATTGCACCACAATTAGAAGTTTTAGTTATTTTCTCAGTGTAATTATTTAAAAAGCAAATTTTTTTCTTCCGATTGTTGTGTTGCAAATGTATTGTATTTACATTTTAAATTATATGGGTGGAGGAGGGTTAGGACAGCGTAAAAATGGTGCATCAAATGACCTAAAGCCATGTCTGGTGGTCAATGGTGTCTGTGCTCTACAGCGGACTGTCCTTTTTCCATTTCTCTTCACTCTGTACACTTTGGATTTCCAGTATTTCCAGATTTTCGCTGTAGGCAGGTGTGACTGTAGTTTTTAGGCAACTTATAATACACCGCTGAAAACAAAAGTTTCAGAAAGTCTAACCTTGGCCAAGAGCTCAATTGTTGACAAAAGCCTACCTGTTACATCAGAACACTTGTTGGGTTGCAACCATGTGACCTCAATACACTTCCAGTTAACATTCAATAGCCCCCGTTTATTTGCACAAATTTCAGAATGTTATAGAGGTTTAAAGCCAGATAAAATCAAAACACAGCTGAATGTGATGGAGTGGATCCATACACTCCTAAGAAGAAATACTTTTTACAAGATATAAAAAATTCTATATCATCAAGGGGACTTTTCAAACCATCTTTCCACCCACATTTCATACTACCCTCGGAAGTAGGGATTGATAATATTTTTCCGGTTCTGATTCCACTTTCGATTCTGCTTAACGATTCAGTTCCCTAACGGTTTTCTTAAGGATTCTTACTTGGAAAAAAAAATAGTGCTGACAAAGGATTCAAATATTTAATCGAAATTAATCACATTTTGTTCATAGTTAACTCAAAATGAATCGCATGAATCACAGATAAGTATAATTTTATCATCATTAATAACTGTACCCTAGACCGATCATTTTTGCCAGCTGTAATCTGTGATATTTCTACCTGAATAAATGCTTCTGATATTCTGTACATTACATGTTGTACAAGTTAATGGTCTTCATATTGCTGCATGACAATGTTTTAACCTTTTCTATCAATTCATAAAATCAACCTGCTAATCATTCTGTTATTGAGGACTCGACCAGAACATGTTATAAAATAATTTTACACAATATTTCAGCCAGCAAACCTCCAATTTTCGGTGCATCATTACTCAATAGTGCACAAATAATAAACTATATGTAGCCATTCCTACTGTAACTACCTGCTGGTTTTAATGTGTTATGGTGGTAATTTTTCCCACGGTCTGTGAACACACTGTGTCGGTGGAGAATGAACAAGTGTTGTGTGTCTTCAAGTGAAGCACGGCGGTAGACATGTGTACACGGTTTTCTCCTGGGCGCTACAATACATTATATTACTTTAGTTTGTTAAGTGTGGCGGCTAATATGAAGCTGTACATTAGGGAGAAACCCTAAATGTAGTTAAACCGGATGTATAGCATAGCGCTTTTATTTTGAAGCTGGAAAAGTGTGTGATTGTTTTGAGAAAGTGCCTTGACATGTTTTAAATGTCGGATCGACTTTTTGCAATAAAAAAGTCTTCTATCGACATCCTGTCGAGCTTTTATGTTATTTTACTTACTAAATCAGCCACAGTATAAATCTAAATGTTATGTTATCACTGCACCTTAACCATAATCTGAACACGGAAGTGAAGCACCACCCGCCTCTTTTGACGTGCGTAGCAAGTGTTTGCTGCAGGGAAGTTGCCTCTTTTCACGGCAAAAAATTGTCTTTTGTTTTCGGGAGAACTACTTGCCATGGCTTTGAACCTGATATTTCCATAAAGTATACTTTATTTTGTCCATTTCTGCTCGCTTGTGGCTTATCAGTAGCAAGTGAACTGCAGCCAAGTTCCTTCGCTACGGCATGGCCCGAGTGTAAAAAGGAATTGTTTGCGTTAATCGCCCGATAAAAAATGTGTACTGTTATTGAAATGTGTAGTTAAGTTAAAGTTAAAGTACCAATGGTTGTCACACACACACTAGGTGTGGCAAAATGATTCTTTGCATTTGACCCATCACCCTTGATCACCCCCTGGGAAGTGAGGGGAGCAGTAAACAGCAGCGGTGGCCGCACCCGGAAATCATTTTTGGTGATTTAACCCCCAATTACAACCCTTGATGCTGAGTGTCAAGCAGGGAGGTAATGGGTCCCATTGTTAACGCGTTATTATCGTTATTGTCACACTGTGCTCCTGTGACTCCAGCACAGCTTGGCCAGTCGAGCGGACAGCAACAGCCCTTGGTGGTTGCGGCACATTAAAGAGACGATGGCGGAATAGGCCAACCATGTCCACATGCCTGCTACCGCAAGTACAGTAAGTTCTAATAAGAAATTGTGACGTAAAAAAAAGATTCAAAATCTGTCGTATTATGATATGCTGGTATGTTTAAATGAAAAATATTTCAAACCAAATGTGGAAGTCTTCCTCCCGTGGGTTCACCTGATGCCGACAAACCCCCACGATAGCCCGGATGTCTGGTGTTAGCATTGTCTTTTTATTTGGCAGTGCACACACGCTAGGAAAACACACCCAACTTTTCAGTTTCCGCTCTGTGACTTTTCAGTCTCTCTGGTCTTCCTTTTCTCTCACAATGTCCAGTGCGCGTCTGCTCAGCAACTCCAACTCCAACAACTGTGTCTTGGCCCGGCTGCTGCTAATAAGCATGGCAGGTGATTGGATGATCAGCCCCAGCTGGGTAATCCAATCACATGCCAGCTGTGCTTCGAGGCCGGTCCTTACACACCCCGCTCAGCAGCAGGCCCGCAGACCACGCCCCCCTCCACACCAAATTTTACATTATTTTCACATAAAACTAAAATTTGGCTGAGAGCATCCTACTGTATAACCACATGTTGTTGTGAATTACGCTAATGATATTTATCTTGGGTGTAATCCGAGTCACCCACATGTGCTTCCATCTCTTCTAAAGTATTACTTTATCATTGAAGCGGGTATCTTTTCAATCGTGGTGAGCACTATACCTTATTTTCAATCCCTTGGCCTGTTTTAGCCACATCCTTCTCTTCTTCCCCTTCTTTCTGATGTAGTTCCACTTATTTATTATTTTTTCCTGGGTGCTGTTCTCTGACTCTACAACATTGACAGAATTTCACACTTTATCCCTTTAACTCTTCCGTTCGCTGGAAATGCCAGAGGACAGCGTACCAAAGAGTACATTTTGCCGCGCCTTCAATTCAGCAAAAAACACCACCTACCCCATGTCGGTGACTTCTGATGAGTGTCGGATCTCAGGCGCATGGCTAATTTGAATATGATTTGCCTATAGGTCTTGTTAGTATTAAGTGGTGTGCCGTGTGCTGGAAACATATTTTCAACCGCTGTTTTGCATTTATTATAAGCAGTCTTGGGTTAGTTACTGAAAACCAGTAACTAGTTACAGTTACTAGTTACTTAATTTCAAAAGTCCCTCAGTTACTAACTCAGTTACTTACACCAAAAAGTAATGCTTTACTGTGAAAAGTAACTTTTTAGTTACTTTTTTTTTTCTCCCATTAATGCCCTTTTAGCCTTAATTTCAGTACTGTTATTGCACTGGAGAATAATAAAATGTGTTGATCAACTTGACAAAGGCCAAAACAAATTGACAAAACTATTTTAAATAGCTGCAACATAACATACATAAGTAACAGTGTTGGGACTAACGCGTTACTGTAACGCCGTTAGATTCGGCGGTAACTAGTAATCTAACGCGTTATTTTTTATATTCAGTAACTCAGCTACCGTTACTACATGATATGTTACTGCGTTATTTTACGTTATTTTTTATGTAGTATCGGCTAGAAACAGAAGATCTGAGTGTGTTTTATTGCAGCGCTACGGTGTCGTTCTTCTGAATCCCTTGTGTCACACGGAGGAGGCGTGCTGTGTGTGTGTCTGAGTGTGGGGAGGGAGAGAGGGGAGGGGTGCGCGCAGCAGCATTCGTGAGGGAGGGGCGGAGACAGAGAGAGCGAGAGAGTTCTGATAAATGCGCATGCGTCGCCAGGCTCAGCTTTTTATCGATAGATTTATCAGATAAAGATGTTTATTATCTATAGCAGGGGTGTCAAAAGTGTGCACCGTAGGCTATTTGCAGCCCACAGCTAATGTTTTAAAGGCCTACAGCACATTCTAAAAATACTATTAAAATAAACAAAAACATAACAAAATTTAAATAAAAAACCTTAAAGGTTAAGTGTAATTTAGAAAGAGTTGCATGGTGACTAATAAAACAAAGCTGTTTTTTTTTCTTTCAAACTGTCATTGCTCAAAACATAATATTGAATCATAATCAATGTTATTATGAATTATAGTACACATACTCTGTCAATTCTCTTATATACTCTTTATTTCTAGACTTCTAGGGTGTTTGATTATCACATCACTCTAAATGTATAGACTATAAAGTTCACAAACAAAAAGAGGGATGCTAGTGGGGCAGGCCAATCTTTCCTTATCTCTAAACTAAAACTGGGGAAATGTGTAGTGTTCTGGGCTTCAGACATGATTTTATTTCAGAATTCCTTGAGAGAAAAAACGCCTGGTTAGGCTTTGGTATGTAAAGTTAAAGTTAAAGTACTTCCTTGGTTTACAGCTATGTTGTTATTATGCTGTTTGTTACTTATGTATGTTATTTTGCAGCTATTTTAAATAGTTTTGTCAATTTGTTGTGGCCTGAAATAAATTGGCCCTTTGAAACATAGCGTTGTCTTTGTGTGTTGTATGTAGACCACATTGCTTAGCAGAGTTCAGTGATGCAAATGCATGTCAAGTTGATCAACAGATTGTATTATTCTCCAGTGCAATAACAGTACTGAAATAAAGGCTAAAAGGGCATTAATGGGAGCTTTAAAAAAAAAAGAAGAAGAAAAAAGTAACTAAATAGTTACTTTTCACAGTAACGCATTACTTTTTGGTGTAAGTAACTGAGTTAGTAACTGAGTTACTTTTGAAATAAAGTAACTAGTAACTAACTAGTTACTGGTTTTCAGTAACTAACCCAACACTGTTGTTATTATTAATAACAACATAGCTGTAAACCTGGCTTCACCTAAGGAAGACACACGTGACATACACAAAGCCTAACCAGGCAGATTTGAATTGTAGTTTTGGGCAGTAGACGGGATCTTTGATCCAAGACACAACTTACATTTAACTAAAATGTTCTTTTCTTTGTGTTTGACAAAAGAAAAGAAGTGAGAATATCTCATACTTGCCAACCCTTCCGAATTTCAGTGCCTCTCTCCGGGACAACCATTCTCCTGAATTTCTCCCGATTTCCAGCCGAACTTAAGGCACGGCCCCTCCAGGTCCGTGCAGACCTGAGTGAGGACACTCTGTCGTCATGTCCGCTTGGTCAACCAAAAAGTAACCACAGAACACTATACCGTATAGCAGGGGTCACCAACCTTTTTGAACCCAAGGGCTACTTCTTGTGTACTGATTAATGCGAAGGGCTACCAGTTTGATACACACTTAAATGAATTGCCAGAAATAGCCAATTTGCTCAATTTACCTTTAACTCTATGTTATTATTAATAATTAATTATATTTATCTTTGTGGAAACACTGATCATCTTAATGATTTCTCACAATAAATATATATAGAAACAGATAAATATCAATATGCAACACTTTATTTTTATATTTTCTCTAAGTGCACATTTTTCAAATTGAACATTTTCGAATGATCACTTCTAAGACAGTCTTGTGAAATCACAATATCCCATTTTAACTAGCTAGCCACTAACATTTTTTAACAAATATTTAATTACTTTGCACCATGTTTGTACAAATAATAACTCATGTAAAATACAAAAGTCAACTCTCAAATTTTTAAATAAATCATGTCACACTTTGAACTGGACACCAAATCTGTCATCTGTTTCTTTGTCAGTTAGTGGGAAGCCTGGCATTGCATGCTGTTAACTAGTGTGTTGTACTCTGGTGTGTAACTTGACACTGCAACTCTGAGTGAGTCTTGCAGATGTGCATCAGTGAGGCGTGTTCTGTGTTTGTTCTTGATGAAGTTCAAAAGGCTGATTCACAAAGATAAGTTGAACCAAACAGGCTTGCAACCTTCATAGCTGCTGCGCATACACCACTGTACTTTTCTGTGTCAACAAGGCACCAAAAGTTTGGTGCAGCCTGGTGGGCTTTGAGGTGGAGGTCATTTTGCAGTGTTACAATTTCAATCTCCACCTGTTCAGCATCCAGGCTGAATGTTGCACTTAACTGCTCAGCAATGCATGATATGTCCACGTTCATGAAAGGATTACAAATTAACGACACACATGGCTCAAGCTGATCCAGGTCACAAAACCTGTTCTCAAACTCTTGCCCAACTCTGTTTATGACCTGAGAGTACTTTTCTGTAACTTCGTCAAAAGCCTCAGATGCAGAAGCATTGTCTTTCAGCACCATCTGCACAGAGGAAAAGTGCAGCACTTTTTTTCTCTGTAAATGCACAGAGAAAAGGTTAATCTTAGCTTTAAATGCATTTAAAGCACTTATCATATCGGCGACAGTTTTACCTTTGCCTTGCAGCTCACAGTTCAAACTGTTCAGTTTTCCAGTAATGTCCGTTAAAAATGCAAGGTCAAGTATCTGTCACCGCCTGCTGCCACCGTGTGGTTTGTATGCTCAGTTTTCCTTGTTTGGTGCAGCAGACCTGGTTCTTACTTTTTGTCTTCCTCAGAGTTCCTGTTTCCCTGTGGGCGGAGCTGCAAGACGTGCACAGCTGTGTCTAATCTACCAGCACTATTTAAGGAGCACCTGGTCGGCTGGATGGCACTCGGCTATTCCACTCCTTGACTGATTGTATGAAGAATCCTATGCTCCTTGTATTTTTTTCCTACGTACCATCTTGGCTATTTCTAGTGCCATCCAGCTGGGTATGTACATTGAGAGTTTGCACGTCTTGCAACTCCGACCCAAGTTAGTTAGTTTGTATATTAGCCTTTGTTCTTTTTATCACGGTGCTCTTTTTGCACCGTCGCTTTTTGTTATATTCTATTTTTTGGATAATTGTTGTGATTGCTACTTTTGTTTAAGTAAATAACTATTTACTCACAATTCCATCTGCATCCTTGGGTTCCTCTGTTCAACATTTTATTGAACTGTGACAGAATAGCCGAGTCAATTATGGAACCCGCAGATGTGAATCAGATTCAGCTGGCCCTCAGGGCTCATGGCCAGAAAATAAGTGATCACGACCAAACTTTGTCAAACCTGACCACACTTGTGCAGGAGATGCATACACGCCTGTTTGTCCCTCACCCGCTCCCAGACTCTGAGGCTGCTCAACCTGCAGCTCCTTCTTACCCCGGGCCTCGACATCGGGTTTTCCTACCCGGGAGCCCAGCATACCACATCCGCCCAGGTATGAGGGGGACTTTGGACAATGCAGACTTATTTTATATCAATGCTCTTTAGTTTTTGCACAGCAGCCTCACACATACACAACAGACTCCGCCCGTGCGGCATATGTACTCAGTTTACTGGCTGGAAGAGCAGCACGCTGGGCTATGGAGGTGTGTGAGAGTAAACCCGGACTTCGTTCCAGCTTACCCCTATTTTCCGCTGAGTTGCGCAGCGTTTTTGATCACCCCGTGAGGGAACGAGAGGCAGGCAGCCGCCTCCTCGCTACACGCCAGGGGTCCTCCTCTGTAGCAGACCACTCAATCGCCTTCCGGATCCTGGCGGCGGAGAGTGGCTGGGATGAGAGAGCTTTGCGGGGAATATTCCTGGCTAGCTTTAGCTCCCAGATCCAAGACGAACTGGCTGCCCGCGACGAGACCCAGACCCTCGAGGAGCTCATCTCACTCGCTATCCGATTGGACAACCGCCTACGAGAGCGACACGCCCAGAAGGGGAGGGATCCTCCGTCCACCAGATGGCAGTCATCTACCTGGTCCACACGATCAACATCCAAGCCTCAGGTTTCGTCGCTTCCGCCTTCTGACTGCAGTGCCCCGGAGGAGGGGCTAGAGGGGCCCATTCCTATGCAGCTGGGTGGCAGTCGCCTGTCGTCTGCAGAGAGGAATCGTCGGCTGAGGTTGCAGCTGTGCCTGTACTGCGGAGCGGCGGACCACGTCGTTGTTCGCTGTCCTGCGCGGCCTACTGGGGGCCGTTCCGCGTCCACCCGAGACCTTCCGCAGGGAAGATTACCGACTTCGCCGCCTGCTCCTGTGGTGACGTCTGCATCCTCACTGGTGGGAAGACTTCAAGTCGAAGGTACTCTGTCATGGGTGGGGGGTTCTTGTCCTATTAAGGCACTTACTGACTCAGGGGCTGATGAGAACATTATTGATAGTGGTCTTGTGGAGTCTCTAAAGATTCCTACTGTGGGTATTGATCGTATTAAGACTGTTAGCTCACTTGACGGGCGTCACCTGGCTAATATTACTCATCAGACACATGCCACATCCCTCCTTATTTCTGGTAATCACTGTGAGGAGGTTAAATTGTTAATAATGCCTTCTCGTTCGGCGCCCTTAGTTCTTGGACTTCCATGGTTGCGACGTCACAATCCAAGCGTAGATTGGACTACATTTAAAATTACCAATTGGAGTATTTTTTGTCATAGTCACTGCGCTCTGCTTCATCTCCGGCTAACCTTGTCACTCTTCCTACTCTTCAATCCCCTGATCTCGCGCTGATTCCTGAGGAATATCATTCCCTTAGTGAAGTTTTTTGTAAAGACCGGGCTACGTCGCTACCCCCCCATCGCCCGTATGACTGTGCCATTGACCTTCTTCCAGGGTCGCCACTACCTTCTTTGCGGCTGTATAATATTTTGCGTCCCGAACAGCATGCTATGGAGGAATACATCTCCTCATCTCTCACCGCCGGACACATTCGTCCCTCTTTCGCTCCTGTGGCGGCGGGGTTTTTCTTTGTTAAAAAGAAGGATGGTGGGTTACGACCCTGTATAGACTACCGAGCTCTGAACAAAATTACAATTAAAAATAAATACCCTCTTCCACTGCTGGAGTCTTCGTTTGCTCCTTTGCATGGGGCGGTAGTATTTACTAAATTGGATCTACGCAATGCGTATCACCTCGTGCGCATTCGTGAAGGTGACGAATGGAAGACTGCTTTTAACACCCCTCTGGGCCACTTTGAGTATTGCGTCATGCCGTTCGGCCTCACTAATGCTCCTGGGGTTTTCCAGTGTTTAATTAATGATGTCCTCCGTGACATGATAGGCCGTTTCGTGGTAGTCTACTTAGATGATATACTTATTTTTTCACGCTCCATTGAATTACATCATCAGCATGTCCGCTTGGTTTTGCAGAGACTTTTGGAGAACCGTTTATTCGTCAAGCCCCAAAAATGCACCTTTCATTCTCCCACAGTGTCGTTTTTGGGGTTGATCATGGAGAGGGGGCAGGTTAAACCAGACCCAGCTAAGATCCAAGCGGTTGTAGACTGGCCTACGCCGTCCTCCAGGAAGCTGCTGCAGAGGTTTCTGGGGTTTGCTAATTTTTACCGACGTTTTATTAGAGACTTCAGCAAAGTAGCCCAACTTTTAAATAAATTAACGTAGTCCAAGGTTCTTTTTGTGTGGTCTCCGGAGGCTGACCAGGCTTTTCGACGCCATAAATGCCTCTTTACCTCAGCTCCTGTGTTAGTTCACGCTAATCCTGATCTCCCATTTTTTGTTGAGGTGGACGCATCTGACACCGGGGTAGGGGCTGTTTTGTCCCAGCACTCCAGTTCTGATCAGAAGCTGCACCCATGCGCCTTCTTCTCCAAACGCCTTTCGCCTGCAGAGAGGAACTATGACATCGGGAACCGAGAGCTTCTTGCAGTGATCCTCGCCCTTCAAGAATGGAGGCACTGGCTTGAGAGTGCCAAACACCCCTTCATCATTTATACTGATCATCGAAACTAGGGATGTCCGATAATGGCTTTTTGCCGATATCCGATATTCCGATATTGTCCAACTCTTTAATTACTGATACCGATATCAACTGATACCGATACTGATATATACAGTTGTGGAATTAGCACATAATTATGCCTAATTTGGACAACCAGGTATGGTGAAGATAAGGTCCTTTTTTTTTTAATTAATAAAATAAAATAAGATAAATACATTAAAAACATTTTCTTGAATAAAAAAGAAAGTAAAACAATATAAAATCAGTTACATAGAAACTAGGAATTAATGAAAATTAGTAAAATTAACTGTTAAAGGTTAGTACTATTAGTGGACCAGCAGCACACACAATCATGTGTGCTCATGGACTGTATCCCTTGCAGACTGTATTGACATATATTGATATATAATGTAGGAACCACAATATTAATAACAGAAGGAAACAACCGTTTTGTGTGAATGTGTGTAAATGGGGGAGGGAGGTTTTTTGGGTTGGTGCACTAATTGTAAGTGTATCTTGTGTTTTTCATGTTGATTTAATAAAAAAAAAACAAAAAAAAAACGATAGCGATAATAAAAAACCGATACCGATAATTTCCGATATTACATTTTAAAGCATTTATCGGCCGATACAATCGGCCGGCCGATATTATCGGACATCTCTAATCGAAACCTAGCCTACCTCCGCTCTGCCCAACGCCTCAATCCCCGCCAGGCTCGGTGGTCCCTGTTCCTTACAAGGTTTGACTTCTGCATCACTTTTCGCCTAGGCTCACTCAATGGTAAACCTGACGCCTTGTCGAGGATGTTCTCTCCGCCTACAGAAGACACTCTCCCAGAGACTATCCTTCCTCAGTCCCGGATTCTGGGCGCAGTACAGTGGGAGGTGGAGAGACGGGTGTCGGAGGCTATCAGGGACTCCCCATCCCCTGCTGGGTGTCCTCCTGGTCGCCTTTTTGTACCGAGTACCCTCCGTCCAGAGCTCTTGTCGTGGGCTCACACCTCCAAGATTGCTTGCCACCCTGGCGCCAGACGCACTGAGTTCCTGCTCACTCAGCGGTTCTGGTGGCCTACCGTTCACACTGACACTAAGAGGTTTGTGGCTGCATGCCCCGTCTGCGCCAGAAGCAAAGCTTCCCATCAAGCCCCTGCGGGGTTGCTGCAGGCCCTTCCCATCCCCTCTCGCCCATGGTCGGACATTGCTCTGGACTTTGTCACAGGTCTACCCATCTCCAGGGGGTTTTCTGTCATCCTCACCATAGTCGACAGATTTTCTAAATTCACACATTTTATCCCCCTCCGTAGACTTCCCTCCTCCCTGGAGACCGCCAAGCTTCTGGTCAACCATGTGGTTCGACTTCATGGGATCCCCATGGATGTGGTGTCAGACAGAGGTCCTCAATTTTCATCAGCTACATGGAGAGCTTTCTGCAACTTGTTAGGAGCCACCGTCAGTTTGTCATCAGGATACCACCCACAATCGAATGGACAATCGGAAAGAGCCAACCAGGACCTAGGGGCGGCCCTGAGGTGCGTGTGTCACCAGCATCCATCATTGTGGTCTACCTATCTCCCATGGGTGGAGTATGCCCGTAACACCCTAATCTGTTCATCTACAGGCTTGTCTCCTTTTCATGTGGTGCATGGCTTCCAACCTCCCATCTTCTCCTCTCAAGAGATCGAGTCCACTGTTCCCTCTGTGACTGCCTTCCTGCGCCGTGTGTGGCGTGATACCCGTGCTGCCTTGTCACGGACAGCCAAACGGAACCAGACCATGGCTAATCGCCATCGCAGACCATCTCAGAATCACAATCAGAATCAGCTTTATTGTCATTACGCAGGGTAACGAGACTGAGGCCATTCCATACAGTGCGATAAAACAAGTGTACACTCTATACAGAGGGTGAAATGAATATGTACATGAATATCTACATGAAACAGGGTGGTTGGTGGAATGGGTTATTGCACCGAAGAGAAGGCAGTTATGAGGGTCAATGGGGAAGTCTGTTCAGGGTGGTTATGGCCCTGGGGAAAAAAGCTGTTTTTTAGCCTGTTCGTCCTGGTTTTAATGCACCTGTAGTGCTTCCCAGAGGGCAGCAGGTGGAACAGGTCAGAGCCAGGGTGGGTGCTGTCCTTGATGATGGCACTGGCTCTGTTGAGGCAGCGGGAGGTGTAGATGTCCATCAGAGAGGGGAGAGGGCGGCCGATGATCTTTTGAGCCGTCTTGACCACTCTTTGCAGCCTCTCCCTGTCTGCTGCAGTGCAGCTGCCGTACCATACTGTAATACAGTAGGTCAGCAGGCTCTTGATGGACAAGCGGTAGAAGGTCAGCAGCAGATCAGGCTTCAGGTTGTACTTCCCTAGGACTCTCAGGAAGTGTAGCCGCTGCTGAGCCTTCTTGATGATTGCTGTGGTGTTGACTGTCCAGGAAAAGTCGTTGGAGATGTGGACTCCAAGGTACCTGAAGGAGTGGACCCCCTCCACACGCTCGCCGTTGATGTAGAGGGGGGAAGGGTCGGTGCTGCTCCTCCTGAAGTCGACGATGATCTCTCTGGTCTTGCTGGTGTTGAGAGCGAGGTTGTTCTCCGAAGACCAGGCCGTCAGCTTCAGGACCTCCTCCCTGTAGGCAGCCTCGTCACCCCTGGAGATGAGCCCGACCACTGTGGTATCGTCAGCAAACTTGACGATAAGGTTGTCACTGTGGGCTGGACTGCAGTCATGGGTGTAGAGGCAGTAGAGGAGGGGGCTCAGCACACAGCCCTGTGGGGAGCCGAGGCTCAGCGTGTGGGTGGATGAGAGGTGGGGGCCAAGTCTAACATTCTGGGGTCGGTCCGTTAGGAAGTCCCTTATCCAGGCGTTTGTGAGAGGGGGGAGGCCAAAAGTGTCCAGTTTATTGCAGAGTCTGTCCGGGCTTATTGTATTGAAGGCAGAACTATAATCCACAGAGAGCATCCGGACGTAGCTCTGCTGCTGCTCCAGGTGGTTCAGAGCAGAGTGGAGAGCAACAGCGATGGCGTCCTCTGTGGATCTGTTCGCCCGGTATGCGAACTGGTGGGGGTCAAAGTCTGGAGGGATATGGTCCTTGATGTGCTGGAGAACCAGTCTCTCGAAGCACTTCATGATTACCGGAGTGAGGGCCACTGGTCGGTAATCATTCAGGCTGGTGATGGGAGACTTCTTCGGCACCGGGATTATTGTAGATGACTTCAGGCAGGATGGGATGACTGCCTGAGCCAGGGAGAAGTTGAAGATCCTGGTGAGGGGGGGAGCGAGCTGGTGGGCGCACGCCCTGAGCACCTTTCCAGGTACTCCGTCTGGTCCGGCAGCCTTCCTGGGGTTCACAGCCAGGAGCACTCGTCTGACACTGTGCTCCTGTACAGTGAGTGGAGTGGTGCCGGAGCCCGGTGGGGGCGGGGGCAGGGCTGGAGCAGATGAGTGTCGCTGGGGGGTATCGAAACGGGCAAAGAAACAGTTAAGCTCCTCTGCCAGTGTCGCACTCTGATCCGCAGTTGTCACATTGCAGCCTCTGTAGTTCGTGATGTCATGAATGCCCCGCCACACCTCCCGTGAGTTATTGCTGGACAGATGGGACTCTATGCACCTCCTGTGGTCCGCCTTTGCTTTTTTAATCCCTCTCTTCAGGTCGGCTCTAGCAGCACTGTACAGTGCCCCGTCCCCTGACCTGAAGGCTGCGTCACGGGCCCTGAGGAGTGTGCGGACCTGGCTGGTCATCCAGGGTTTCTTGTTGGGGTAAACCCGGATGGTTTTTTCCACAATCACATTCCCGATGCAGAACTGTATGTAGTCCAGCACTGTTCCTGTGGCTGTCTCCAGCTCCTGTTGTTGGAAGAGGTCCCAATTCGTGTGTTGGAAGCAGTCCTGCAGTTTGGGGAGTGCATCGTCAGGCCAGGTCATAACAGTCTTTGTGATGGGCCTGGCCTGGCGTCTGATGGGGGTGTAGGTAGGAGAGAGCAGGAGGGAAAGATGGTCTGACTGTCCAAGCTGGGGGAGGGGTGTAGCTCTGTACGCGTGCTTCACGTTGGTATACACGTGGTCAAGGGTGTTCTTGCCCCTTGCAGAACACTTCACGTGCTGGTAGAACTTAGGGAGTACAGTCTTTAGATTGGCCTTATTAAAATCCCCTGCTATGATATGAACACCATCAGGGTGGGCCGGCTGCTGTTCGTTGACGGTGTTCAGCAGAAGAGAGAGCGCTGTGTTTACTTTGGCGTCCGGTGGAATATACACAGCCTTGATGATAACAACAGACTCTCTCGGGAGAAAAAAAGGCCAACATCTAACAGACATGTACTCCACGTCCGGGCAACAGTGCTGTTCAATGATTGTCCCGTTGTTGCACCAGTTCTCATGCACGTAAATACAGAGCCCCCCTCCTCTGCTCTTACCGGAGTCCTTAGTTCTGTCCCGGCGGAGCAGAGTGCGGCCGGCTAGCTGCATGCTAGCATCGGTTATTTCCGGGTGAAGCCAGGTTTCGGTGATAATCATAGCACAACAGTCCCGAACATGGCGGTTTCCAGCGAGTTGTAACTCCAGGTCGTCCATCTTCTGTACGAGGGATCTGGCATTGGAGAGGAACAGGCTCGGTAGAGGTGGCTTGTGGGGTTGTTTCCTAAGCCTGAGCAAGACGCCGGACCTGCGGCCACGCTTCTGCTTCCTCTCCCTCCTCCGTCTGCGCCGTCTCCCAGACCCGACAACAAACCACGGAGAGCCTGGTGCTCTTGCTATGTCGTCTGGGATGTTGTGCTCATGGTGAAAGTCGCTCGAAACAGATATCTGGTGCGAGTTCCCGATATCCAAGAGTGACTGGCGGGTGTACCGGGTGTTTGCAGTACAGGTGGTGCACAAAAGGAAAAAAAACAAGAAGAAAAGGAGGAAGAAAGAGCACTGAAAAGGAGAGCCGTAAGCCGCTGCGTCTGTGCGCGCCGCCATCTTGGGAAGAAAAAAAAGAAAAAACACCCGGCCAGAGGGTTTGGTTATCATCAAAAGACATTATACTACCAGGAGAGTCGAAGACACTGGCACCTAAATTCATCGGACCATACGAGGTGGAGCGGATGATAACTCCCGTCACAGCTCCACTCAAGGTACCAAAGTCCTTCAAGTCATATCCTGTCTACCATGTTTCCCGCTTAAAGCCCGTCGAGTCGAGCGACCTTAGTCCTCCACCTGTGTCTCCCCCTGCTCCTCAGCAGGTGGAGGGTCATCCAGCCTTCACTGTCAAAACCATTCTGGACGCTAGGAAGCGAGGCAGGGGGGTGCAGTTGTAATGGCCATAGGGGTCCATCGATATATATATATATATAATAAATTGCCAGTCACAGTTAACTTGTGCTCAGCTGGGAAAATAAATATATATATATACTTATTATGTCATCCATTTACTTATTATAAACTGTTACAGGCGTATTTAATAATTGTGTTAATATTAAATATGTACGTAAAGAATATGTGGGGATATAAAAGGCATCCGGTTCTATCAGACATGGCGGAAGCGGAAAGTGACGTCACTAACCACCTGGAGCACCTGTCAGACGCAATGTTTTTTGCCACGGAGCCACTTCTTGGAATAATCTGCCTTTTTGACTCTTTTGGTGTGCTTTCCATTGGCCTGGGGAGAACCGGGAGAACAGGGACTCTTTCCAGGAGGACTTTGAGTTGGATGCGCAGTCTCGGTACCGTGAGTACACTGCTGCGGCTTTCAAACATTTCATCGCTTGCCCGTACGTGCATGTCACGCTACGTGCATGTCACGTACGTAACTTTTGGGACTTTGGGGAAATATATGTGTTGTATGAACTTTGGGCTGTGGGATTGAGTGTGTTGTGTGGGTGTTTGATTTAAATTGGCGGGTTATATGGACGGGAGGGGGGAGTTGTTTGCTATGCGGGATTAATTTGTGGCATATTAAATATAAGCCTGTGCGTTTTGTGGCTGATAGTTATACATGTCTTGTGTTTATTTAATGTATTAATCATTCCCAGCTGAATATCAGGTCCCACCCGTGACTCCTTAAATGCGTAGTGGCAAAGACACCCGGGGAACTTGGGTGCGTTTGTTACACAGTTTCTGATCGACTGGGAGGGTTACCCCCCAGAGGATCGCTCCTGGATTTCACGATCCCTTATTATTGATAAGTCCCTAATTTCTAATTTTTATCATAGATTTCCCGGTAAACCAGGAGGTCCGCCAGGTGGCGTCCGTTGATTAGGGGGGGAATACTGTCAGCGCCTGCTGCCACCTTGTGGTTTGTATGCTCAGTTTTCCTTGTTTAGTGCAGCAGACCTGGTTCTTACTTTTTGTTTTCCTCAGAGTTCCTGTTTCCCTGTGGGCGGAGCTGCAAGACGTGCACAGCTGTGTCTAATCTACCAGCACTATTTAAGCAGCACCTGGTCGGCTGGATGGCACTCGGCTATTCCACTCCTTGACTGATTGTATGAAGAATCCTATGCTCCTTGTATTTTTTTCCTACGTACCATCTTGGCTATTTCCAGTGCCATCCAGCTGGGTATGTACGTTGAGAGTTTGCACGTCTTGCAACTCCGACCCAAGTTAGTTAGTTTGTATATTAGCCTTTGTTCTTTTTATCACGGTGCTCTTTTTGCACCGTCGCTTTTTGTTATATTCTATTTTTTGGATAATTGTTGTGATTGCTACTTTTGTTTAAGTAAAGAACTATTTACTCACAATTCCATCTGCATCCTT
Source organism: Entelurus aequoreus (assembly GCF_033978785.1). Classification (NCBI taxonomy): domain Eukaryota; kingdom Metazoa; phylum Chordata; class Actinopteri; order Syngnathiformes; family Syngnathidae; genus Entelurus; species Entelurus aequoreus. The sequence goes on along the minus strand of NC_084734.1, from coordinate 46,588,858 downwards.
GGGTTCCTCTGTTCCACATTTTATTGAACTGTGACAGTATCCACTCAGTGTCCTCCAGCAGCACGGTGTCCTCACCTTTGGACTGCATGAACTCTTTGATTTCACCCAAAAGTGACAAAAAACGTTACAAAATGTGTCCCCTGCTGAGCCATCGGATTTCTGTGTGTAGTAGCAGGTCACCATATTCAGCTGACAGCTCCTCCAAAAGTACCTTGAATGTTCTGTGCTGTTTAGCTGTGGAGCGGATGCTGTTTATGATCTTTACGACGGGAGTCATTACGTGCTCAAAGCAGATCACGTTTGCACATAAGGCCTGCTGGTGTATGATGCAGTGGTATTGCAGAAAGTTTGGGAACTCTGGGTCAGCTTTACAGTGAGCAACGAATCCTGTGTGTCGGCTGATCAATCAATCAATCAATGTTTATTTATATAGCCCTAAATCACAAGTGTCTCAAAGGGCTGTACAAGCCACAACGACATCCTCGGTACAGAGCCCACATACGGGCAAGGAAAACTCACCCCAGTGGAACGTCAATGTGAATGACTATGAGAAACCTTGGAGAGGACCACATATGTGGGAACCCCCCCCCCCCCCCCCCTCTAGGGGAGACCGAAAGCAATGGATGTCGAGTGGGTCTGACATAATATTGTGAAATCCAACACATCAGCGAAAGTCCAGTCCATGGTGGGGCCAGCAGGAACCATCCCGAGCGGAGACGGGTCAGCAGCGTAGAGATGTCCCCATACGATGGATAGGCTAGCGGTCCACCCCGGGTTGGGAGCAGAGTAGAAAAGAAAAGAAAAGAAACGGCAGATCAACTGGTCTAAAAAGGGAGTCTATTTAAAGGCTAGAGTATACAAATGAGTTTTAAGATGAGACTTAAATGCTTCTACTGAGGTAGCATCTCTAACTTTTACCGGGAGGGCATTCCATAATATTGGAGCCCGAATAGAAAACGCTCTATAGCCCGCAGACTTTTTTTGGGCTCTGGGAATCACTAATAAGCCGGAGTTCTTTGAACGCAGATTTCTTGCCGGGACATATGGTACAATACAATCGGTAAGATAGGCAGGAGCTTGACCGTGTAGTATTTTATACGTAAGTAGTAGAACCTTAAAGTCGCATCTTAGGTGCACAGGAAGCCAGTGCAAGTGAGCCAGTATAGGCGTAATATGATCAAACTTTCTTGTTTTTGTCAAAAGTCTAGCAGCCGCATTTTGTACCATCTGTAATCTTTTAATGCTAGACATAGGGAGGCCCGAAAATAAAACGTTACAGTAATCGAGACGAGATGTAACGAACGCATGGATAATGATCTCAGCATCATTTGTGGACAAAAAGGAACGGATTTTAGCGATATTACGGAGATGAAAGAAGGCTGTTTTAGTAACACTCTTAATGTGTGACTCAAACGAGAGAGTTTGGTCGAAGATAATATCCAGATTCTTTACCGAGTCGCCTTGTTTAATTGTTTGGTTGTCAAATGTTAAGGTGGTATTATTAAATAGATGTCGGTGTTGAGCAGGACCGATAATCAGTATTTCCGTTTTCTTAGCGTTGACTTGCAAAAAGTTAGCGGAAATCCATTGTTTAATTTCATTAAGACACGCCTCCAGCTGACTACAATCCGGCGTGTTGGTCAGCTTTAGGGGCATGTAGAGTTGGGTATCATCCGCATAACAGTGAAAGCTAACACCGTATTTGCGTATGATGTCACCTAGCAGCAGCATGTAAATACTAAAGAGTGCAGGGCCAAGAACCGAACCCTGGGGAACTCCGCACGTTACCTTAACATAGTCCGAGGTCACATTGTTATGGGAGACACACTGCATCCTGTCAGTAAGATAAGAGTTAAACCAAGACAAGGCTAAGTCTGACATCCCAATACGCGTTTTGATACGCTCTAATAAAATATTATGATCAACAGTATCGAAAGCGGCGCTAAGATCAAGAAGCAGCAACATAGATGACGCATCGTTAGCAATAGATCATTAGTCATTTTTGCGAGGGCTGTCTCCGTAGAGTGATTTGCCCGGATTGAAAAGGTTCACAGAGATTGTTAGATGCTAAGTGTTCATTTAGCTGCTGTGCGACAATTTTTTCGAGGATTTTCGAGATAAACGGAAGGTGGGACACCGGCCGGTAGTTCACCATGAGGTCAGGATTGAGGTTAGGTCCTTTGAGTAGAGGATGAATAACCGCTTTTTTGAATGCTAGGGGAACAGTACCAGATGAAAGGGATAAGTTTATAATATTTAACACTGATGGACCTAATAAAACAAAAAGCTCCTTGATAAGTTTCCCAGGAATTGGGTCAAGTAAACATGTTGTTTGTTTTGTCCCACTTGCACATTTTAACAATTCCTCTAATGTTATTTCATCAAAGAGGGAGAAACTATTTTGGAGGGCAGTGTCCGTCGTATATACAGTCGTATCTGTGTTAATAGAACCCAGTTGTAGCTGAGATGCATTGTCTTTAATCTCTTTTCTAATGACTTCAATTTTCTTATTAAAGAAGTTCATAAAGTCATCTGCTGAGTGGGTGGAGCTACTGGGAGGAGTCCCTTGTTGGGTTAGCGATGCTACTGTACTAAACAAAAATGTAGGATCATTTTTGTTGATGTGGATGAGATTTGAGTAATATTTAGCTTTAGCTGAGGTAAGCATGAGTTTATAAGTTATTAAACTATCACTCCATGCTTGATGGAAAACCTCAAGTTTAGTCGCACGCCATTTGCGTTCCAGCTTTCTACACGATAATTTTGGGCTTTAGTTTCTTCTGTAAACCATGGGGTACGCCTTTTAGGGGCCCTTTTTAGCTTTAGCGGTGCTACACTATCAATGGTGTCGCGCAGGGTGTCGTTAAAGCTGTTAGTGAGGTTATCAATAGAGCCCACATAATTTGGGAATGGTGCCATTACCGAAGGCAGTAGGTCAGTAAGAGTCGTCGCTGTGGCAGCATTAATGTTGCGGCTGCTATAGTAGTTATTATTATTATTATTAGTTTGTTGACAATGAGTCAGAACTTCGAATTTTATAAGGTAATGATCGGACATTACTTTAGTGTACGGGAGTATTGTAGCTTTGGAGGTGGTGACACCCCTGACAAGCACTAGATCTATCGTATTACCGTTGCGATGCGTGGGTTCATTTATTATTTGTGTAAGACCACAGCTATCAATTATAGTCTGGAGCGCCACGCATGGAGGGTCCGATGGGGTATTCATATGGATGTTAAAGTCTCCCATTGTGATTATATTGTCGGCGTGCGTCACTAGATCAGCAACAAACTCTGAAAATTCATTGATAAAGTCCGAATAGGGCCCTGGGGGGCGGTAGATGACAGCCAGGTGCAGAGGCAGCGGTGTGACAAACCTCACAGTAAGCACCTCAAACGAGTTATATTTATTATTTAGGTCCGAGGTAAGGCTAAAGTTTTTGTTTTATATTAGTGCAACACCCCCACCCCTTTTAATGGGACGGGCAATATGCGTTCCCGTATAGCCAGGAGGAGACGCCTCACCCAGCGCAAAAAATTTGTCTGGTTTGAGCCAGGTCTCGGCTAGACCAACGACATCAAGATTGTTGTCTCTAATGACTTCATTAACTAATAACGTTTTGGAAGACAGTGACCTTATGTTTAAAAAGCCCATATTATAGGTAGTGGGCTGTTTTGAGGAGTTTTTGTTGAAAGTATCCGTAGTAGCAATATTAATAATGTTACGTTTATTATGCGTAGTGCACTTTAAATAATTTCGACCATATCTAGGAATTGATATGACAGGAATTTTTAGATTGTTTGCCACCTCAGTAAAATGATCATAGTAGGAGCCCCATCCGTAGTCACTGATACCAGCTTTTCCAGCGGCACCTTTTTTTCCACCAAAAACTCCTTCACTGCGTTATAAATGTCAACTCCCCTTGTAGTTGTCTTCAGGGGCAGTAGTGTCAGAAGTTCTTCTTTTGTGGAGAAATCATCAAACACCATCCGGATAAAGACCATCAGCTGCGCCGTACTGCTGCGATCCACCGACTCGTCACACTGAATTCTGAACCACCGGCACCTCGCCAGATCACGGTCCAGCTGATCGGTCAAGTTCCCAGACATCGCCGACACTCTTCTTACCATTGTAGTTGCCCCGGGTTGAACATCGGAGAGACTGGAGAGTACATCGGTTCCATACTTCTCGTCTTCAAGCACAGTTTTAGCAATTATCATCATTGCTTCTTTGACAACCTCCCCGTCTGTAAATGCCTTCTTTTTCTTCATCAAGAATTGCGTAGCTCTAAACGAGGCTTCGGTTGCTTTTTGGGAGTTTTTAACCGGTCTAGTAAAAAAAGACTGCTGTTTGCACAAAGCTGCCATTAACTCGTGGGCTTTTTCTGTGCACAGTGCGCTGCCCGGTGGGTAGTTAGCATGGTAGCTTGTGTGACACGTAGTGAAATGTCTCTCCACATTGTGCCGCTTTGCTATTGCCACAGTTGCCCCGCAAATTAAACACACGCAGGATCCTTTCACAGTGGTAAAAAAAACTCTACCTCCCATTCGTCGTGAAAAAGATATGTTTTCTTTCTTTTTTCTGACATTTTTTGGGGTAACTCTTCTCATATTCGCTGCGTCCGCTAACGTTAGCTTGTTTGTAAGAGCGCAACAAACGGTACGTTTTGGTCATGCGCACAATACTGACCTTTGAACTATACTAGGTCAGAGTTCATTTATATTAAACACAAAAAACACTTTACATTTTAAGTGTTTATATATATATATATATATATATATATTGTCATTTGTAAGTTACATGTAAGTGTGATTTAAACAATAATAGCTAAATAAATAAATCTATATATATATAAAAAAATGGGTATTTCTGTCTGTCATTCCGTCGTACATTTTTTTTCCTTTTACGGAAGGTTTTTTGTAGAGAATAAATGATGAAAAAAACACTTAATTGAACGGTTTAAAAGAGGAGAATACACGAAAAAAATGAAAATGAAATGTTGAAACATAGTTTATCTACAATTTCGACTCTTTAAAATTCAAAATTCAACCGAAAAAAAGAAGAGAAAAACTAGCTAATTCAAATCTTTTTGAAAAAGTAAAAAAAATAATTTATGGAACATCATTAGTAATTTTTCCTGATTAAGATTAATTTTAGAATTTTGATGACATGTCTTAAATAGGTTAAAATCCAATCTGCACTTTGTTAGAATAATAAGAATTAAAGTAAGAATTACAATGTATTTATTATTCTTTACAATAAAATAAAAATAGATTTACTTGAACATTGATTTAAATTGTCAGGAAAGAAGAGGAAGGAATTTAAAAGGTAAAAATGTATATGTGTTTAAAAATCCTAAAATCATTATTAAGGTTGTATTTTTTCTCTAAAATTGTCTTTCCGAAAGTTATAAGAAGCAAAGTAAAAAAATAAATGGGAGCGACGCCGCAATCAGCATAAGGTGCGTGGAGCGCGCAGCTGTGGACAGTGCAATCACCCTCTTGGACCGTATAAAAGGGCGAGAGACGTGAACATCAAGGGAGGAGACGGAGAAAGACGGCGGACAGGAGGAAACCATCCTCTGCTACCACGCAAACGACGGCGACGTGCTGCTGAAAAGCAGACGGCGGACGGGAGGAAACCATTCATGTGCTCACGTGAGAAAAAAGGCAGCTGCTGAAAAGCACGCAAAAGACTCTGTGATTGAAATAATAAAGAAGTCTAAACCATCTCACCACAATGTCTTCCCTGGATGGTCCTGAGAACCCGCACGACAGTTAGGACTGTCACACTAGTAAATAAATAAAATTTTAAAAATAGAGGCAGCTCACTGGTAAGTGTTGCTATTTGAGCTATTTTTAGAACAGGCCAGCGGGCGACTCATCTGGTCCTTGCGGGCGAACTGGTGCCCGCGGGCACCGCGTTGGTGACCCCTGCCGTATAGTGTTCTGTGGTTACTTTTTGGCCAACGGTTTACGTTGTATTGCGCACCCCCCCTACCCTCCCCTCCCCTCCCCACACCCAGACACACACACAGAGCGAGCCTCCCCCATGTGACACAAGAGATTCAGAAGGACGACAATGCAGCGCTCCAATAAAACACACTCAGATCTTCTGTTTCTAGCCGATACTACATAAAAAATAACGTAAAATAATGCAGTAACGCATCATGTAGTAACAGAAACTGAGTTACTGAATATAAAAAATAGCGCGTTAGATTACTAGTTTCCGCCGAAACTAACGGCGTTACAGTAACACGTTACAAAGTAACGCGTTAGTCCCAACACTGATTATAAGCACATTTGGAAGGTACATGCAAACTGGCACAGTTATGCACAAATAGCTGTCAAGAAGAAGGTGATCCTGCTGCAAAGACAGACGATGGCGAGAAACAACCCGAGATGCTGACTCATGTGGGGAAAACAGACTCAGAGGGCGACACTAGTCCCCAATGGCCTAAAAAATTAATAAAAATCACAATAGTTAAAAAGTTAAAGTACCCATGATTGTCACACACACACTAGGTGTGGCGAAATTATTCTCTGCATTTGACCCATCACCCTTGATCACTCCCTGGGAGGTGAGGGGAGCAGTGAGCATAAATACAAAAATATATTTGTATATTAAAATACATACATATATATGTGTATATATATATATATATATACATATATATATATATATATATATATATATATATATATATATATATATATATATATATATATATATATATATATATATATACACATATATATATATATATATATATATATATATATATATATATATATATATATATATATATATATGTACACATGATAATTATATACATACACACATACGATATACAAACAAACAAATATATACATAAGCCGGCTGAGCAGCGATCCAGCCCCGGAACCCATCGAGAATCGGTGCCCCCCACCCAAGAAGCCAACCACATGACAACAAACAAAAAGTCCACCAGCCTCAACAACCATCACATGCATGCACTGCCATGAACCACAACAGAGACAGAACCCACTCCACTGATCTTACCCAGGCGCCAAACTCTGTCCACAGACAGAGCACGCCTAACCCTCACACTATCAGCGAGGTCCTGGCACAGGATTAGCAGGCCATCACATCGCAGTGAACGGAGCCTGTGCCGGTTGAGGAGGCAATTTGGGGTGCGTCACAGCCCCAAACCCATCCCACCCATGCATGTGATATGGTAGTTTATAAGGCCCCCAGAGTGTCTACCATGTAGTTAAAATTAGGAGGTCAGCTGTGATGGTAGAGACCAATGATGCGATTAAAATTGGGGGACATCAGGGACATGGTGGGTCCCTCCCATGCTGAGTCCCCCCAACGCTAAGTGTCTAACATGCAGTTGAGATTGAGGGGTGGACGAGCAGGGGACAAGTCAGAAGGACTGGAGCCCCATACGCCCCCCCCCCCCCCCCCCACCGGCCAATCCCTTTAGATGTGTGTGCTGTAAGTAGGAGGAGCGAAGAGCCCAGACATAGCGTTTTTTTTTTTTATCGGATATATCTTTTCATGTTATATAATTTATCTGTGCGATGTCATATTTCATCATATGAGCAGGGTAATTATCTGCCTTGTGCACATCTCTTCCTGTCGTTGCTGTGTTGAGCAATAAATGAATGACCAAGTGGTCAAACAGGGCTATGTTTTTCCTTTCCACTTCCTCATGCACACTATACCATTATTGAAATGAACTTACTTGCTTAAAATGAGTTTTCACACGTTCATTAATAATCAGAATCTCCACTTTGCGCTTTAGGAAAATAAACCTCCTCTTTTTGTGTAGAGAAGGCCTGGGATTCATGAATTATTCACTGAGCGGATTTCCATCAATTTCTTGCAATAAATCCAAATGAAATTATTACAAAATCCATACAAATGTTGTTTGTCTAACGTCTTATATGAAAAAGTTACATTCCAATGTGACTGCGTAGACTATCCACAGTGTGTGAAACCAACTCTTCGTTACTTCATCATCACCGCCTCGGTCTTTATGCCGACTCTGACTGCGGGCAGCTGGAGCTCGGCCTGGCCTCGCCATCCATCACGGCACAAATCAAAGCAGCTCCGACTCGCCTCTTATTGGACTCAATTGGATTTGGACGCAACAGTGATTCTGTAACAATACACGCATTGACTGCTGCTACATTTTCTGGACGGACTTTTTTTCCTCTTTTACCCGAACGCATAATTGGAGCGAGTTTAAAAGTTTGAGATGGTATTATTTTAAATTATTCATGAGGCTGTTCATCAGGGAATTGCTCGCTCTCTCCATTACATTATTGGTTTATGCAAAGCAGGAAGCTAGTTGCTGGGATGAGGGTATGCACATATGTTGTGTAGACCAGTGTTTTTCAACCTTTTTTGAGCCAAGGCACATCTTTTGTGTTGAAAAAATCCGGAGGCACACCACCAGCAGAAATCATTAAAAAACGAAACTCAGTTGACAGTAAAAAGTCGTTGTCGCAATTGTTGGATATGACTTTAAACCATAACCAACCATGCATCACTATAGCTCTTGTCTCAAAGTAGGTGTACTGTCACGACCTGTCACATCACGCCGTGACTTATTTTGAGTTTTTGGTGTTTTCCTGTGTCTAGTGTTTTAGTTCTTGTCTTGCGCTCCTATTTTGGTGGCCTTTTCTCTTTTTTTTGGTATTTTCCTGCAGCAGTTTCATGTCTTTCTTTGAGCAATATTTCCCGCATCTACTTTGTTTTAACAATCAAGAATATTTCAGTTGTTTTTATCCTTATTTTTGTGGACATTGTTGATTGTCATGTCATGTTCGGATGTACATTGTAGACGCCGTCTTTGCTCCACAGTAAGTCTTTGCCGTCGTCCAGCATTCTGTTTTTGTTTACTTTATAGCCAGTTCAGTTTAGTTTCGTTCTGCATAGCCTTCCCTAAGCTTCAATGACCTTTCTTAGGGGCACTCACCTTTTTTTAATTTTTGGTTTAAGCATTAGACACCTTTTTACCTGCACACTGCCTCCCGCTGTTTCCGACATCTACAAAGCAATGAGCTACCAGGTGCCACCTACTGATATGGAAGAGTATTACATGGTTACTCTGCCGAGCTCTAGACAGCACCGACACTCAACAACAACACATAATTTGCAGACTATAATTACTGGTTTGCAAAAAATATTTTCAACCCGAATGGGTGAAATTAGGTAATCTCCCACGGCACACCAGACTGTATCTCATGGCACACTAGTGGTTGAAAAACACTGGTGTAGACTGTATGCACTTTAACTCAGAATAAATGGAAGGAATAGTACATTTCCTTGCAAATGTAGGTGAGTTCCAGTCAATGTGTTTGACATTTGTTTTAACGACCGGGTCGCATGATGATGAAGGGTTTGTTCTCCCAGGATGCAAACGGACTTCGGACACAGCGTGCAGGTAGGAAATTATTTATATTAGGAATAAATCAGACGGGAACAAACAAAAACGTTCTCAAAGCACGGACGGCAAAAACCAAAGCGGCTACCAACAAACAGCCTAGCGTGGAAGCTAGTCTACAGGTAGCAGGAATCAAAAGTCGTCATCTGTTGCATAAAGCAAATTAGGAAGCCAGACCGAGTGAGGCCAGCATCTAGACTAAATAGCTCTCTGATTAGTGCCCGGGCAACAGGTGAGCATCCCGAACACTAACCAGAGGCAGGTGAATGTAATCTGCCGTTATGGCAACTGAAATACACAAACTCAAAAGGTGCCAAAAACACAAGTGACACCAAATCGTAAACAGACTATGATCCAGGCAGCGGATCATAACAGTACTCCCCCTTTAAAGGACAGATTCCAGATGTCCCTTGGAAAAAAATAAATCCCAAAAAACTAAGAGACAGTTCAAGAGTCAAGGGAGGGTGGAGGGAGGACTTGGTGGTGGGTCGCCAGGCCAAGTGTCCCTGAATCCACCGGGTACGAGTCAGGTGACGGCGGCGAGTGGAACGCCGCTGCAAAAGGCGAGGTGGGCGACCATGGAACGGCCACATCTGTGTCCGTTGAGAAGGAGGGCGTGAGTGGCACCAGAAACTCAGCAGCTGGAGAGTTCTACGCCTACGTCCTGGGCGTCGCTGCTGTTTGCGACACTGGCGTCCATTAACTGACCTCCAAGAGAGACGCATTCAGGCGCCTGATGGCCGCTTGCACAGCCGGCCAGCTGGAGGTCGCGGAGGCGACAATGAGGACGAGAGCAGCGCCGCGGGAAGGCCCGCCGAAGAAAATGGCAGCGCCGTGGGAAGGCCAGCCGGAGACAAGGGAGGTGGTGGCGCCTTGGGAAGGCCCGCCAGAGACGAGGAAGGTGGCGGCGCCCTGGGAAGGCCCGCCGGTGACAAGGAAGGTGGCGGCGCCCTGGGAAGGCCCGCGGAGACGAGGAAGGTGGCGGCGCCCTGGGAAGGCCCGCCAGAGACAAGGAAGGTAGCGGCACCTTGGGAGCTTGAGCGACAGGTGAAGGAAGCAGCCGTGGAGCAGGAAGAGGAAGCAGCCGTGGTGCAGGCACCGGAACTGGAGCTTGCCTCTGCGCAGGAACCAGAACTGGAGCTTGCCTCTGTGCAGGAATTGGAACTGGTGTTTGCCGAGGTGCCGGAACAGGAACTGGAGCTTGCCGAGGTGCCGGAACAGGAACTGGAGCTTGGTGAGGTGCTGAAACAGGAACTGGAGCTTGCCGAGGTGCCGGAACAGGAACTGGTCGTGAAGCCGGTGCTGGTGTGGATACCAGTCGTGGAGCTGATGCGGAAACTAGTCTTGGAGCTGGTGCTGGTGTGAAAACCAGTCTTGGAGCAGGTGCTGGTGTGGAAATCAGTCTTGGAGCCGGTGCTGGTGTGGAAACCAGTCTTGGAGCAGGTAATAGCCATGACTTTGGCGGAGGTGGCCTGGCTGGGGGTTGCGGCTTTGCATGCCGAAGGACTGGTGGTGGTGGCCGGGCCGGAGGTTGCTGCCTGGCTGGGCGCAGCTGTGCCAACCCACTAGCGAAACTCCCAGCCCTAGCCCCCCCCCCCCCCCCCCCCTCAAGAAGCGGGTAACAGATGCGCTCCTTGCGGTCTGGAACCGTCTTTAGGGGTGGGTGGAGGGAGGTCAGGAGGGGGGTGTCCTCTTCCCCTTTAAATTGTCCAAAATGTCTATTCACACCCCCCACTTGTGACTTGGTGGGAGCACAGGGGAAAAAAGTATGTGCAGTGGGCGGAGCAATAGTCACTGGGGGCGGAGCAAAAGTTACTGGAGGTGGAGCTTGAGTCCAGGAGGACAAGGACAAACCTGGTGAGCGGGTCTGTAAAAAAATGTCTTGGTAATGTTTTATTTTGGAATTAAGGTCCTTAGAAGGCGGCTGACAAAAACAAGCAGAAGAAAAAAAATAATAATCTTGATCTCTGACATCATCAGAAGCGGGCGGAGTGACGTCATCAAGGGTAACCAATGGAATGACGTCAGTGTTGCCGCTGTCCAGGTAACTGACAGCCCAGTCGGAGAAATGTTTGGCGAAGTGGTCGATTGGGTTACCAAATATCTAAGGAGTGGAAGCCTGGGCTGCTTGTAGCTTGCTGTGTTCCGCGAGCCGAAGCCTTCTTCGATGACTTTCGCCTTCGCTGACGCATCCGAGCTGGCTGTGAGCGGACATCCCCGGGCCAGATGGAGTCAATCGGGACCAAAACACCTCCAGGTCCCCACATCATATCGTCCTCTGGAGAACAGGGGATCGTCTCTGCTTCCATAGCTCGGAGCACCATCCACGCACCTTCATCCACTTCCTCCACGCCCGCTGCGAGAGAACTTCTTGTTGCTGGTTTCCTACTGTGACGACCGCATCGCATGATGATGCGGGGTTTGTTCTCTCAGGATGCAAAATGACTTCGGACACAGCGTGCAGGTAGGAAATTATTTATATTAGGAATAAATCAGACGGGAACAAACAAAAACGTGCTCAAAGCACGGACGGCAAAAACCAAAGGGGCTGGCATGGAAGCTAGCAACAAACAGAGCCTAGCGTAGAAGCTAGTCTACAGGTAGCAGGAATCAAAAGTCGTCATCTGTTGCATAAAGCAAATTAGGAAGCCAGACCGAGTGAGGCCAGGGTCTAGACCAGGGGTGTCAAACGTAAGGCCCGTGGGCCGGATCAGGCCCGTGAACAGGTTTTATCCGGCCCGCGGGATGAGTTTACTAAGTATAAAAATGAGCCGAAATTTTTGAATGAAAGAAACTGCTGTTTTAATTGTGTCCACTAGATGTCACAATAGCAATTATTTGTGTCTTTCTAGATTATGCTACATATGTAAAAAAAATTAAAAGATATACCACACGATGTAAGCAAACTACATAAATAACATCCTGTAATTTGATTTTTATATTATTTTTTTAATAATAATAATAATAATAATAGATTTTATTTGTAAAAAGCACTTTACATTGAGTAAACAACCTCAAAGTGCTACAGTGTATTAAAAAAATAAAATAAAAATAAAAAAAAAATTAGAAAAAATAAAAAGATAATAAAAAATAAATAAAAACTAGAACAGCCAAATAGCTAAAACTAGTATGCATATATCTAAAAAAAAAAAAAAAAAAAAAGGCTTTTTTAAAAAGAAGGGTTTTTAAGCCTTTTTTAAAAGCATCCACAGTCTGTGGTGCCCTCAGGTGGTCAGGGAGAGCGTTCCACAGACTGGGAGCAGCGGAGCAGAAAGCCCGGTCTCCCATTGTTCACTGAAGTTGTCTTTATTTTTAAGTTATCGTGCCGTGATTTTACCGGTCCGGCCCACTTGGGAGTAGATTTTTCTCCATGTGGCCCCCCATCTAAAATGAGTTTGACACCCCTGGTCTAGACTAAATAGCTCTCTGATTAGTGCCCGGGTAACAGGTGAGCGTCCCGAACACTAACCAGAGGCAGGTGAATGTAATCTGCCGTCATGGCGACTGAAACACACAAACTCAAAAGGTGCCGAAAACACAAGTGACACCAAAACGTAAACATAATATAATCCGGGCAGCGGATCATAACATTTGTTACCCTAAAACCAACAACAACACATAAGTATGCAATCAAACTTCTTGCTACTCATGAAAATCAATCAATCAATCAAAGTGTATTTATATAGCCCTAAATCACAAGTGTCTCAAAGGGCTGCACAAGCCACAACAACATCCTCGGCTCATATCCCACATCAGGGCAAGAAAAAACTCAACCCAAAGACACCTCAAATGCAGCTGGAGTGATATGAAAGGATTCTCTATCGTCATTTGAGGATGGCAAATAGCAATCACGCTTCCACCTTACAGATCTCCATTAATGAAATTAAACTAGACACACTGCCTATTTTAGCTGTGACAGATTAAAGTACAATCTGATTTAGGCGGTCAGAGGATTGCGTTGATAAGCTCGGTTTTTACTTCCATTACGGCGTTAAAGCTGATATTTGACGAGTGTTGCGTGAATGAAGTCGGAATCTTGTCTTGTTTGAATTGAAAGGACGAGACACATTAGCTTTTAATTTTGAAATGTCGCACAAACAATATCAAATTTGGTGTAAACGTGCATATTGCCGGAAATGTCGCAGTTGGCACGTCTGCCTCATAGGCAGGAGATCCGAGTTTTAGTCAGGAAAAGGGATGCGTACCAAATTCAGCACTTATATAGATACCACCTAAATTCAGTCGGTACTAAAAAAAAACGGTACCATATTTCAATACCTTTTGTATCATGTGAGGTCAGGTCCGGCTGCAGACCTGGTACCAGCACTTGGCGGAGAAACAAGCACTCAGAGCAGGGCCTGGTTTACTAAAGGTTTGCATGCACACAAAGCTAATCTACTAAACGTGTGCAAAGTGAATTTTGTCTGTTAAAGGGGCTGTTTGCAACTTTTACGCCAAAGTCTGCAAGCAGCAAATCCTGCCCTCTTCCTGTTTCTTGCCGGCAAACTGTGCTGCCATGGAACACGCACACGCGCAGGATTTAAAACACAAGTTGTCATGACTGAAACTCAAGTTAGCAGTCTCAAATAACTTATATTACGTTAAAGGCCTACTGAAATGAATTTTTATTTATTTAAACGGGGATAGCAGATCCATTCTATGTGTCATACTTGATCATTTCGCGATATTGCCATATTTTTGCTGAAAGGATTTAGTAGAGAACATCGACGATAAATTTCGCAACTTTTGGTCGCTGATAAAAAAAGCCTTGCCTGTACCAGAAGTAGCGTGATGTTGCAGGTTGAAGGGCTCCTCACATTTCCCCATTGTTTACACCAGCAGCGAGAGCGATTCGGACCGAGAAAGCGACGATTACCCCATTAATTTGAGCGAGGATGAAAGATTTGTGGATGAGGAACCTGAGAGTGAAGGACTAGAGTGCAGTGCAGGACGTATCTTTTTTCGCTCTGACCGTAACTTAGGTAAAAGGGCTCATTGGATTCCACACTTTCTCCTTTTTCTGTTGTGGATCATGGATTTACCTACGGTTTACCTACAGCTTTCTTCTTTGCAGTCTCCATTGTTCATTAAACAAATTGCAAAAGATTCACCAACGCAGATGTCCAGAATACTGTGGAATTTTGCAATGAAAACGGAGCTGTTTGTATTGTGATACAATATGTCCGAATACTTCCGCTTCAACCATCGACGTCACGCGCAAACTTCATCATACATAGACGTTTTCAACCGGAAGTTTCCCGGGAAATTTAAAATTGCACTTTATAAGTTAACCCGGCCGTGTTGGCATGTGTTGCAATGTTAAGATTTCATCATTGATATATAAACTATCAGACTGCGTGGTCGGTAGTAGTGGGTTTCAGTAGGCCTTTAATAAATCGTTTTGTGACACACTATATATAATCAAGAGAATTTGTTGTTTCACGAATAATATACTGTATGTAGTTGGCAAAATGCAGTTTTTATGTGTTTGTTTATTTGCAACAGTACAAGTTAAAATTCTAAGCTTCACAGTATTTCACGTTTTTCAAAGTATAGTCTGTTGTGTACATTATCTGGCTCACAATATCTGCATAACGTGATGTAGTTCTAAATAAACTTGCTGCCCCTCTCTCGATAGATTTTATTAATAAAAAAAATAGCAGTCAAGTAAAGACCAGAGCAGTGACCAGAGGGGACTGCAACGTACAAAGGATGAAAATTAACTATTGTGCTAACTACGGCATATTTACATTGTTGCTCTATGTTGATGAATATGCATTGTCCTAATTCAAATACAAAAATAAATGTAGACCATATTGTCTACGTCGTGTGATGTAGACCACATACATATAATTAATATTTTTAATGCAACTGTTACTGTACTGTATGGCAATTGGACAATTGCTGTATTTGTTTAATCCATACATCCATCCATTTTCTACTGCTTGTCCCTTTCGGGGTCGCGGGGGGTGCTGGAGCCTATCTCAGCATTCGATAACAAATATAATTTTTTTTTTAAATAAATAATTAGTCAACTAAACCTGAAGCAGTCACAACAACTTCCAAATCTCTCTTACAAGAGATCCAAGTTTAATATTTACTATAAGTTTGCAAGCCAGCTACCCCCGACCACTTAGAGGCCAACCACAATGGTGTGTCTGCCAGAACTGTAGAAAAATGCCAACAGACATAGAAAAAAATGTTGTGGACAATATCGGGATAATTGATTTTCTAGACTGCCTCATATGGATGTGTATATTCTGCAGGAGGATGTTCTCCGCTTAGCTGGGAGAATGTGGAATGACGTAAGTGTTATGTCCTCGGTTTCACCTATATACTTATTTAGGTGTCTTAATTTAATAATAATCAGACAACACGTTTCAACTCAATGCTCGGATCGCTCCCGTTTATTAACAACCTTGAGAGTTCAAACTCTCCCCCGCTCTTGTGACGTTACACACTGAACACAGACTACGGTGGCTTGGACATGACAAAACAGTACATGACATCCCTCCTTTCCTTAGAAATAAACTTCAGGTTATTTTCAAATATCAAATATAAACATTAGGCAGTATTCAAAACATTTCTTATTAAACACATACTCAAATATTCGGTATGTTTTCTCTGTATTCTCAACCATGCATCAATTCACTATTAACACACATTTTCACTCTTGAACAGTCAATAAATATATTATACTTTAAACTTGCTTTGACCTAAACTTGACTCAAACATTTCTCCATTTTTTTTTTTTTTTTAAATGTTACTCCTACATCACCAGATCATAACAAGATACAAATCTATGTCATCACATAGTCTGCCAGCTTCTGTGGCAAACGTATCTCTCTAGAAGGTCTCTGTGTCTCTCGGGTGTCATGGCTGGTGATACTCTGCTCTGCGCGTTGAGCAGGTTGTGTCTCTCTGTTCATTGTGCAGTCCTTAGCATCCTGGGATGCATCCATTCTGGTGAGTGTCTCATGAGCGTTGTTGTATCGTTTCACAAATGTTGTATTCCTTGTGTATCTGGCTCCTGTTGGAGACTCAACAACTACTGGGTTTCCTGATTTGCTCACCACCTTATGTGGCGTTGTGTGGAAAGGTGTGGTGAGTTTATCAGTCTTTTCTTGTCTCACCAGGACAGTGTCACCAACATTGACATCTGAATATCTGGCTCCACGGCTTTCATCTGCATAGATCTTGGATTGTCCTTTTTGTTTTGCGTCTCTGTCTCTTACTTCCAGATCAGCATGTGCTGCTGCCGTGCTTGGCAACTTCCCCCTCATTATTCAGTTGAAAAGCAACTCAGCGGCGCTCTTCCCCGTGGTTGTGTGATCGATGCTCCGGTATACTGTGACATATTTTCTGAGTTCTCGCTTCCAATCAAGTCCATCTGAGACAGCGATGCGAATCCTCTTCATCAGCGAAGCATTTTGACGCTCCACCTCGCCGTTTGCTTGCGCCCATCGTGGTGTCGTTTTCACATGCTTAATGCCGTTGGTGTCACAGTACTCACTGAACTCCTCTGATTTAAACTGAGCACCCTGGTCTGACCTCAGTGTAATGGGAAGTCCATGTCGACCGAAAATTGTCTCTAGACTGTCTATCACCTTTGATGTAGTTGCGGATTTTAACACGTAATATTCATAATAACGGCTGTAGTAATCGACTACAACTAGAATTGAGTCAGCTGTCGGCAGGGGTCCGAGTAGGTCAATTGCAACATCTTGCCAAGGCCCCTCCGGTAACTGTGTTGGTCTCAAAGGTTCTGCTGCATCTGGGCGAGCAACAACTTGGCAACCGTGGCATGATTTACAATGTCTCTCAGCTGCTTTGTCCATAGCTGGCCACCAGACTTTGCTCCTGTGGTGCTGTTTGGTACCAACGACTCCCAAGTGTCCTTCATGTGCTAGTGAGAGAGCTCGTGCCTGCAGTGCTTGTGGCAGCACGATGCGCGTCCCACGTAGAACCAGTTGGCCTATCACACATAACTCACTAGCTACAACAGCATATGCTGCACACTTTTCAAAGTGTCCACTAGCGATGGCTTTACGCACCTCACTCAGCTCTTCATCGTGGGCTGATGCTTCCTCAACCTCACGGGTTGTCAGTGCGCTGGGTGTCGCGCTCACTGCCACAAATCTCACGTATTCGTCGGATCCGTGTGCATGTTTCTGTTTCAGTGCGCTGTTTCCTAGTAGACGTGATAACAGGTCTGCTATGTTCTTTTTGCCCGAGATATGTACTACTTTAAAATCATAAGGTTGTAGCCTTAGAACCCATCGCTCTATATGAGCACATGGTTTTGAACGTGGATTGTAGGTAGATTCTAAAGGCTTATGGTCTGTAACCAAATCAAACTGTCTACCATATACGTATGGGTGTAACCTCTCACAGTCCCATACAAGAGCCAAGGCCTCTTTTTCTGTCTGAGAGTACCTACGTTCGCAGTCAGTTAGACCACGACTGACGTAACATATGGGAACATTCTCCCCCTTCTGGCTCTGTATTAACACTGCTCCTAGCCCCACTGGACTAGCATCTGCGATAATCTTGGTTGGTGCATCTTTGTTAAAGTAGGCTAGTGTCCCTGCTTTGGCTAAGCCCTCTTTCAGCACCTCAAACGCTTTTTTCTGTTTGGGACCAAATTCAAAAGTAGTGTCTTGCCTTGTCAGACGTCGCAGTGGCTCTGACAATGTTGCGAACTGTGGAATAAATCTGGTGCTGTAACTCACAAGTCCGAGGAAGCTTCTCACTTCTGCTGCATTTTCCGGCTCTCTTGCCTCGCTCACAGCTCTCACTCTCTCTTATGTTGGACCGATTCCCTTTTCAGATAGCAGGATTCCTATGAAGATTAGCCGATCCATGTTGAACTGGCACTTGTCAGAATTCAGCGTCAGTCCACAGTCCTCCAGTCTTCTCAAGACTGCATGTAGTCATTTGTTGTGCGTTTCCTCATCCTTTGCGTGAACTATGACATAATCTGAGATGTTCTCCACCCCCTTCTATACCAGCCAGTGCGGCGGCGATTTCATGCTGGTACTGTTCGCTGGCTGAAGACACGCCGAAGATAAGTCTTTTGTATCTGTATACTCCATTGTGGATGGTGAATGTGGTAATACCACGCGATTCTGGGGACATTTCGAGTTGGTGGTAGCCCCACTTTAAGTCCAGTTTGCTGAACACCACTGATCCATTCATCCCCTGTAGCAGTTCATCCACTGTTGGAATAGGCAGTGTTGGGTTGGTTACTGAAAACCAGTAACTAGTTACAGTTACTAGTTACTTTATTTCAAAAGTAACTCAGTTACTAACTCAGTCACTTACACCAAAAAGTAATGCGTTACTGTGAAAAGTAACTATTTAGTTACTTATTTTTTTCTTTTTTTTTTTAAGGCTCCCATTAATGCCCTTTTAGCCTTCATTTCAGTACTGTTATTACACTGGAGAATAATACAATGTGTTGATCAACTTGACATGCATTTGCATCACTGAACTCTGCTAAGCAATGTGTCCTACATACAACACACAAAGACAAAGATATGTTTCAAAGGGCCGATTTGTTTCTGGCCAGAACAAATTGACAAAACTATTTCAAATAGCTGCAACATAACATACATAAGTAACAAACAGCATAATAACAACATAGCTGTAAAGCAAGGAAGGCACACACTACATACACAAAGCCTAACCAGGCATTTTTTCCTCAAGGAATTCTGACACAAAATCATGTCTGAAGCCCAGAACACTCTACACATTTCCCCAGTTTTAGTTTAGAGATAAGGAAAGATTGGCCTGGCCCACTAGGATCCCTCTTTATGTTTGTGAACTTTATAGTCTATACATTTAGAGTGATGTGATAATCAAACACTGTAGAAGTCTAGAATGAAAGAGTATATAAAAGAATTGACAGCAACGTTCCCTCTAAGGTGCGCACCTGTGCAATTGCACGCTGCTCAAGCGTCCTCTGCGCACGGCAAATCTATGCCACGCACAAAATCAAATAAAACAATAAGCGCATAACAATTTTCGACACGACAGAGAAAACAGTTTTCGTCATCATTGTTCAAATATTGTAACGTCTGTCGAGACGCTTTGAGGACATGAATTCCATCGATCACTTTACTGAGCAAAACTCTTTATTGTCAGCCATAAACACATCACCAAAACATTAGTAAAAAAAATATATATCTAGCAAAACTGGTAATTTTCTGCAGTACAAACCAGACCAAAAGCAACTTTGTTACATCAACAGCAGCCGCTTGCTCTTTCTCACTTGCGCCAACACATGCACATATGGCACTTAGCCAGTGATGCGTTTATAGCCACACAAAAAGTCGGACAACTCCAACACCACACATAAAGTGTCATTCCAGGTCGTTACACTATGATTTACCAATCAAATGTGTGCTTATTCTAGTGTCATTTATTAGGAATCTTAATCTATAAATATTAAGAGAATAAGCGGTAGAAAATGGATGGATGGATGGAATCATGAAATGCTGTTAGAATATTAAATAAATACTAATAAAAATATATTTTTTTACAAACAGGAAGTTGCAGGAATGCTTACATGTCATTGTGCAACATGTGAATGTTTTAATGGGAACTAAATGCAATGTCTGAAAGGGGTACAAATTATTTCCAAAGCAGGACCTCCACCCAGACAAACAATACATCAATAAGTACACAGTTCATGAAAAACTATATTTTGTGTTATTGTCATTGTAAGTGGGCCTAAACACTTATATTAGAAAATAACCTAATGGAAATGACTGCTGTCATTTGATTATAATAATAAGAGAATGTTGTCTGTCTATCTGTGTTGGCCCTGCGATGAGGTGGGCACTTGTCCAGGGTGTACCCCGCCTTCCGCCCGAATGCAGCTGAGATAGGCTCCAGCGACCCCGAAAGGGACAAGCGGTATAAAATGGATGGATGGATGGAGATTGAACTTGTTATTTAGTCAGGTTTGGGACAGGTGTGCTGCTGGTGTTGCCACAGTGTGCACGTCTGATGTTGCTCACATGGGCTCCACTGAATGCTCAGGGAGTTTTTGCGTTTGCTCACACACATGAAAAATTAGAGGGAACATTGATTGACAGGGTGTGTACCTTCAGTGCTGAATGATGAGTAGAGGCAGAGTTAATCCTTAAGTGGTGGTGGTGGAGGGAAAGTGGCATTGGAGTCTCTGTCTCTCTTTACTAGCTACGTCGAAGCATGTTGCTTATGTAGCTTGTTTCAGCAGATTTTAATTACTGTTTTGGGAAGTAGATGGGATCTTTGATCCAAAGCACAATTTACATTTAACTAAAATGTTATTTTCTTTGTACTCGAAAAAAGAAAAGTAGTGAAAATATCTCCATGTTAACAAACTCGACTTCTGGTTCCGCCATGATCAGACACGCCCCCCCTCCCCTCCCCACACTCACACTCACACCCACACGCACACACAGAGCGGACGTCTCTCTTCTCAGAACGATGACACTGCAGCGCTCCGATAAAACACACTTTATACTACATAAAAAGTAACGTAAAATAACGCAGTAAAGCATCATGTAGTAACGGCAACTGAGTTACTGAATGTAAAAAATAACGCGTTAGATTACTAGTTACCGCCGAAACTAAAGGCGTTACAGTATTGCGTTACTTTGTAACGCGTTAGTCCCAACACTGGTAATAGGGTATCTTTCTCTTAAGATTGCAAAGTTTGCCTGTCGCATATCTAGACACAGTCTGATTTCGGAGTTTGCCTTGGGTACGATGACCACTGGGTTTACCCATGGTGTTGGTCCATCGACCGGTTCTATAATGTCTATGTCTAAGAGTTCTTTAATCTTAGCCTCCACAGGTGCCCGTAAGTTAAAGGGTATACGCCTGAGTGGCTGTGCTACTGGTGTCACCTCTGGGTCTATGTGTAGCTTTAACTGTTTTGTTTTCAGCTTCCCTACCCCCTGAAATACAATCGGGTACTGGTGCTGAAGTGACTATTTCAGGTCTGTGGCTGCTGATATGTTGGCCCCTATTTTCAGTATACCTAGTTTCATGGCTATCTCTTTTCCCTGTAGAGGTTCTCCATCACCTCTGATTACTATGAACTCTGCTTGTTCACTGTGCTCTCGTATTTTTACTTCGCATGTGAACGCCCCTTTAATAGGTAAAGGTTGGTTGGATGAGTAAGAAAATAGTTTCCTCTCTGATTTTGAAATATAGGAGTGGCATTTTATTTTCTCTGCTTTTAACCCCTCCCCTGTCTTTTCATCTATCACATTACATGTAGCCCCGGAGTCTATAAGCATCTTCAAGCTAACTCCTCCCACATTCATGTTAAGTCTCTCTGACCTGTTAGTGTCATTTAGCATAAAAGCATAATCATGTTGCTCTATCTCTATGCACTTTTTCTTTTCCTGTTGCATCTTTTGTTTTGCATTGTTTGGCAAAATGGTCTTTACCGTTACACTTGCGGCATGTTTGACCGCGTGCGGGACATTTAGGATACCTCCTGAAGTGGTCAGCATGCCCGCACCGGTAGCAAGTTTTGTCTGTTTTCTCTCTGTCCATGCCAAATGTTCCTTGTCTTTTCTTCTGATATTTCCCTCCTTTCTGTGTGACGCGGTTCACAGACGCCTCTGCTCTCTCCCCTTTCCCAGACATTTCCGCCATTTGTCCCTCAATTAGCTCACATTGTGCCGCCAATTCAAGTGTGCGAGCGAGCACCAACCCATGTCCTTCTTCCAGCAGTTTACGGCGAATATAGCTTGATGTGCATTTGCTAATATTAGCATCTCTAATCTGATCGTCTGCACCTGCACCAAAACTACAGTTCTTTGCAGAACGCCTTAAACGTGTGGAAAATTGTTGTACAGTCTCACTTGGGTTTTGTGTAATTTTGTGAAATGTCTGGCGTGCGAAAGTGGCGTTTACTTATGGCACGAAGTATCCGTTCAAAGCAACAACAGCATCATCATAGTCTGCTGCACCTCCCGTGTTATCCAGCGTCGAGAAGATGTCCTGTGTGTCCGCTCCTGCATGATGCAAAAGAAGTGCTCTTCGCCGCTGTTTCACAAAATTGTCTGTGTCTTCTGTGATGATGAGACCTTTTCCATCAGCAAACAGTTCAAATGACATTAACCATCTTGTCCGCCGCGGTCCCAACGTCGCCGGGTCGGAGTAGCAATCACACGCAGGCAGGCTCGTCTTCTCCATGCTAATGCTATGCTAATGCTATGCTAACGCTAGCAGCAACTTTCTGTTACACTTCAGATTAAACTTTGGTATGCTGGCGTTATCTCACTTGGCTTGCAGGCTCTGTGCTTCACTCGTCGCCATTGTTATGTCCTCGGTTTCACCTATATACTTATTTAGGTGTCTTAATTTAATAATAATCAGGCAACACGTTTCAACTCAATGCCTCGGATCGCTCCCGTTTATTAACAACCTCGAGAGTTCAATCTCTCCCCCGCTCTCGTGACGTCACACACTGAACACAGACTACGGTGGCTCGGACATGACAAAACAGTACATGACAGTAAGAGCTCTTGAAGATGTACTTGATCCAGGGGAAAGCAACTGCCAATTCTGGTATGCTGCCTACAGACAGTTTGTTATGTGGTAATATGGTTCTCTTAGTCAAGGTTTCACGGTGGTGATACCAAGTTCCTGCGTATGGAAAATCTGTAACAAACATTCTGATCCTAACAGACATTTGGATTCATACCAAGCGAGATGTAACTAAAATATTGGCATTTAGTTTATGTGGAACAGTTACAAAAATAAAGCACATCACATGATGGAGGCATTGTGTTTATTTATCATTATAGAATAATGTGGGCGGCGTGGCGAAGTTGGTAGAGTGGCCGTGCCAGCAATCGGAGGGTTGCTGGTTACTGGGGTTCAATCCCCACCTTCTACCATCCTAGTCACGTCCGTTGTGTCCTTGGGCAAGACACTTCACCCTTGCTCCTGATGGCTGCTGGTTAGCGCCTTGCATGGCAGCTCCCGCCATCAGTGTGTGAATGTGTGTGTGAATGGGTGAATGTGGAAATACTGTCAAAGCGCTTTGAGTACCTTGAAGGTAGAAAAGCGCTATACAAGTATAACCCATTTATCATTTATTTATCATTTTTAAATAAAATATATGGATTTGGAGAAATTACAGTATGACTGTTGTCTGTCTACCTGTGTTGGCCGTGCGATGAAGCAACAACTTGTCCAGGGTATACCCTGCCTTCCACCTGAATGCAGCTGAGATAGGCTCCAGCCACCCTTGCGACCCCAAGAGGGATAAGCGGTAGAAGATAAATGGCTGGATGGATGGATTCTTGATGTTTTCATCTACTCCCTTTAAAGAAGTTTACCTGTAAAAGAACACACACAATGGACCCCAAATGTGTGGTTTTTTACAAAAAAATATATATATATTTTTTATATCTAAAATATTATATATGTACCACATATTTAGAGGGCTACATGCATGTAATACATTTCAAAAACTAGAGTTGGTGGAAAATTTAGATTTTTAGATGCATCGCAATTAAAAAATGCAGATTTTTCTTCTTTTGTGTCATCAGATATATCAGTGTCGTCGTAAATATCATGCACTACCTCTTCCATACCAATTATGGGGTAGTGCATATAATGTATTATTCTTCAGAGCACCACCATTCCTGTTATAATACAAACTAACAATGAAATGACCATTTTAGTGAAAATGTATAAATGCTAAAATTTATGACAAATACCGTACACAAATTGGCGGAATGTAGTCCTTATCACTCTCACCCTGGTCTGTGTCATTGTCTATGGTGAAATGTTCTTCAGAGTCAGACTCGGATGCTGTGCCATGGTGTGGATACCACGTCACATCATCCCAATCAATAATGAAAACAATATTGTTTTCAACACACTGTTTGTGGAACAATGTTTTGTTTCTATGTGAAATATAGTGATTATTCCAAACAATATACTGTATTTGTGTGGAAGTAAGTTATGTTTGGAAGCCAACTTACATGAATCCAGAGGTTGTTTATTCTGTCATTGTTGAAATGGCCTTGCAGCTGTGTCGTGACTCTGAAATAAGAATGTAACAACAGATCACACAAAAAACAGCCAACACAATAAAAGTCATACTGCTCCAGGAAATACAATACATAATACTAACACTGAATACAATACAAAATACTGTAACCCACACAATGTTAAATCAGTAATGGATATTGGTTGTCAATATCAGTTTTATTTCACCCACTAACATTTATATTTCAGTCAAATATACCTCATGGCGACTTGTCCAGGGTGTACCCCGCCTTCCACCCGAAGGCAGCTGAGATAGGCTACAGCACCCCCCGCAACCCCAAAAGGGACAAGTGGTAGAAAATGGATGGATATATTTACTTTAACATATTTTATCACTTCGAGCCCCCCGAACACCTTTGTTTACACGTTTGAGCCATAAATCCACCATGAATACTCTGTCTTTCCCTTAAACACAGACTCATCAGCTATTGCAGGCTGTGGATGGGGGAAGGCAGCTCATCATTTGTCAACTGAGGTGTCAATCCACCTGGTGTTTCTGAGTGACGCTAATGTCATGTAAAAAAGGAATATGAAATAAACAGACATTCCTGAATGCTGTGATATACATAAAAATAAGCAAATAACAAAAAAGGGAGCATACATACTTTTAATGTATGATCAGTATGTTTTACTCTTGTACTTGACTTAACTTCAAATGCTGATGAAGGATTCATTTCATCACAGCAATAAAATGCAGTGCATTACTGATTCAGTGTGGGGCATGAACTAACAGATGATTTACAGACTGTAACAACAAATAACAGTCAGTAACGTTAGTTTTAAGTTTTAAGTGTTCAAGTAAACAACCAATAAAGCCAAATAACAACATTAGATTATGTCTGGTGCAACAGCATTGCAGAACTAACTTCTAACATAAAAGAAGGGATGAAAAAATAATCACTAGATGAAGCCCTTTGAGGCATTTGTGATTAAGGGCTAAATAAACTATTCAGTACAGTAAGTAGACATTAGAATTTATCATCTTTCAGTTACATCAGAGTGTATAAATATGTTAAGCTGCAGCCATGCCCTCTCACACAGCAGTTATGTTACATTTCTAACTGAGCTACCTGCAGTGGTGCTCCTGCTGCTTCTCCAAACTGACCCACATACATTGTAAGATTTGTTTTCACACTCTGATTTTACACACCAGGTGAAGAACAGCTGACTTGATGAGCTACTGACTACTGCCACGTGACTCACATTCCGACATGTTACCATAGCAACAATGCTACAAACATTAGTAGCTGATTTGACAGTCTACTTTCTGGGCTCCGTCCAATACAAACACCAAATCTCGACGAGGAAAAGAGGTTCTGGGGAGCCTGGCTGCCCTGACGGAACGATTGCTGCAAGGTACATGAGAGACTCCTGTGAGAAATGTTGTCGCATTGATCGTGGTCTTATATTCTCCGCTGAAGCCATCAAATTTTGAAGCAGAGCTGCTGCCTCGGTTAGGCTACTTGTTGGCAGTTAGGCAGACATTTTGTGGAGAAACAACTTGACTGAAAAGGGGCGGGACTTATTGGTGACTGGAACCGGAAGGTTTAAGTTTAAGTGAAATGCCTTCCGTTTTAACTGAAATGCCTTCCTGTTTCGACTTAGACTTAGACTTCATTTTATTATCATTCAAATTTGTACTTTACAGCACAGATAAGAACGAAATTTCGTTACATAAACTCATGGTAGTGCAGGATAAAAAAGCAATAAGGTGCATATATAAATAAATAAATAAATATATATAAATAATATATAAATATATATATAAACTAAATAAATATATATAAATAAATAAATAGATTACTGTACAGATAAATATATTGCACTTGTCCACATGCGTCTACGTTTATGGATGTATGTTATATTGTCTTTTTTATTCCAGCGAGTTAATCCATTTTGGGGGGAGTTGCATCATAATTTAATTATGATGAGTTCAAGAGTCTTATGGCCTGAGGGAAGAAGCTGTTACAGAACTTGGAGGTTCTACTTCCGAGGCTGCGGAACCTTTTTCCAGAGTCCAGTAGTGAAAACAGTCCTTGGTGGGGGTGGGAGGAGTCTTTGCAGATTTTCTGAGCCCTGGTCAGGCAGCGGCTTTTTGCCATGTCCTGGATAGGAGGAAGAGGAGTCCTAATGATCTTTTCCGCCGTCCTCACCACTCTCTGGAGAGACTTCCAGTCTGAGGCATTGCAGGCTCCAGTCCAGACAGAGATGCTGTTGGTCAGCAGGCCTTCCGGTTTAAGTGAAATCTTCTCACACACACTAGTGAAAAGTTCACACACACAATTTAAATCCTTTTACGCACTCAAATGAAATTTTTTCTCTCATTCACACTACTGACATTGTTTTCTCTTACACACACGACTAAAAACTTTTCACACACAATTGAAATCCTTTTACGAACACAATTTAATTTGTTTTTTCTCACACACACTACTGAAAACCTCTCACACACACAACTGAAATCCTTATACTCCATCCATCCATCCATTTTCTACCGCTTATTCCCTTCAGGGTCGCGGGGGCTGGAGCCTATCTCAGCTCAATCGGGCGGAAGGCGGGGTACACCCTGGACAAGTCGCCACCTCATCACAGGGCCAACACAGATAGACAGACAACATTCACACTCACATTCACACACTAGGGCCAATTTAGTGTTGCCAATCAACCTATCCCCAGGTGCATGTCTTTGGAGGTGGGAGGAAGCCGGAGTACCCGGAGGGAACCCACGCAGTCACGGGGAGGACATGCAAACTCCACACAGAAAGATCCAGAGCCCGGGATTGAACCCAAGACTACTCAGACCTTCGTATTGTGAGGCAGACGCACTAACACCTCTGCCACCGTGATGCCCTTATACTCACACAACTGAATTTATTTCTCTCATACACACTACTGAAAACCTCTCACACACACTACGGAAATGTTTTTCTCTTACACATTAATCCTTTCACACGCACAACTGAAAAATAATTTCAGGTGTGTGTGTGTGAGATTTTCAGCAGTGTGTGTGAGAGAAAATAAATCAGTAGTGTTTATGAGTGTTTCAGTAGTGTGTGTGTGAGAAAAACAAATCAGTAGTATGTATGAGAGTGTTTCAGTAGTGTGTGTGAGAGTATTTCATGTAGAGTGTGTGAGAGAGAAAAAAATAAGTAGTGTGTATGAGAGTGTTTCAGTAGTGTGAGTGAGAGAAAAACATTTGTTAACACTTTAGTATGGGGAACATATTCACCAATAATTAGTTGCTTATTAAAGTAACAAAGACTCAATTTAATTTGGACACTAAGGGAACATATAAGGGTTAGGGTTAGGGGTAGGTTTACTAATAAGCAATAATTCTGAGGTTATTGACGGAAGACTCTTAGTTAATGGCTTACTGGTTGTATAATAAGGCCATGCAGAATAAGGCATTAATAAGTACTTAATAATGACTAGTTAAGAGCCAATATGTTACTAATTTGCATGTTAATAAGCAACTAATTAATGGTGAATATGTGTTCCCCATACTAAAGTGTTACAAAACATTTCAGTTGTTAATGTGAGAGCAAGTAATTCTCAATAATGTCCCTAATGGCCCCTCATATGTTTCTCTCCTCCAGAGTTGCTCCCTTTTTTTCTTGTGTACCCCAGGGTTCAATCCTCTGGCTTATTCTATTTTCACTTTACATGCTCCCATTGGATTCAATCATCTCCACATACAATGTTCACTTCAACTTTTATGCGATGATGTACAGCTCTTTTAGATCATCCATATATCAAACTATGGCTGTCACAGAACTTTTTGCATTTAAATGAAAACAAAACATAGTATATTGCTTTTAACCTTGATGCACTACATGGTGCACCCCGTTATACACTGTGAAAAAAAAAACAATTCTCACAATTCACGGTAAAATATCGGCAGCTGTGGTTGCCAGGAATTCACCATAAAAAATACAGTCACGATGTATAGAACATTACGGTATGTTGATGTTGTCAGGCCTGGGTCAGAAATAGGACTCAGATACAGAGTGGGAAACAATCCGGCAGGCTTTTATTTTGGAAGGTTCACTTTTCACCTCTTGAGTAAATACAATAAAACAACGGCTATAAAATCTGATAACAGTTTTCACAAAAAGTGAAAACCGAAAATCACTCTGAAATGAGGAAACAAAAATTCAATCTCTAATTGCACTTCGCGAGGAATATAACTATGAATTTTAACAACAACAAAAAAACGCTCCAAAAGGAGGGCAAAACAATGGACTATAGAACTTTTACACTGTTTCTGTTAACAAAAAAATCACTCAAAAACGAGGACAAGAAGAAACTGTAAGAATAAACTGAACTCACCACTTTGACTTGAAAGCTTTATGAACCAAACATCGTTATGCTTAAGAGGAGAAAAGAGAAAACTCAAAATACCAACAAGAACAAGATCAGAATACTCAAAGCAAGGCGAGACAAGGCTTGGGCATGAAGCTGGAGATGCACAATACAACGAGACATTCTGGCACGGAACAAAGGGAGACGCGGACTATAAGACAGATTGGGTTAATGGGGAACAGGTGGAAACAATCAGGAATCAGGGATGACGTTAGACTGATGACACAAGAGGAAGGGCAAGTGACCTGAAATGAGAGGAGAGTTTTTTTTCAAACTAAAACATGAAATTCACAAGACAAAACCCAAGACAAGAACTCCCTGACCGCAGTGTGACAGATGTTGAATCCGTAAATTTTACAGTTGATAACTGTTTTTGCTTAGAGTAATATTAGAGTAAATTACTATGATAAAATGTATATATTGCTAATGTGTTTACAAAAAAAATGTAGAATTTACAGTAAAATACTGGCAACTGCGGTTGCCAGGAATTCACCGTAAAAAAAATGTAAGGCAAATGTTACTGTTGTCAATCAGCTTATCGCCAGGTGCATGTCTTTGGAGGAGGGAGGAAGCCGAAGTACCCGGACAGAACTCACACAGTCACAGGGAGAACATACAAACTCCACACCCAAAGACCCCTAGCCCGGGAATTGAACGCAGGATCTTCTGACTGTGAGGCACAAACGCTAACAACAGTCCCACCTTGCTGCCCTGTCACCAATACTAGTATCTGCGAAATGCCCGTGTTTCCGAGACATGTAAGCGGTACATGAGGATTTTAACTTGAAAGTATTTGTACAACCTTCAATCAATCAATCAATCAAATTGTACTTATATAGCCCTTAATCACAAATGTCTCAAAGGGCTGCACAAGCCACAACGACAGCTCAGATCCCACATCAGGGCAAGAAAAAACTTAACCCAATGGGAACAACGAGAAACCTGGGAAGGGACTGCAGATGTGGGGATCCCCCTGGGTGACCTGTGCAATGGATGCCGAGTGGATACAGTTAATAATGTGAGAGTCTAATTTATAAGGAGGTCAGCAGGGGATCCTCTTGCATGAAGACACGTCGAGGCGCAGAGACGTCACCGACTAATGAACCTTACACTGGACAACTTACTGTTGCCTTCTGTAGCATGTTCCTTCAAGTAAGCTCTTACAAATATGCCTTAAATGCTCTGTATCTATTAAATAGCTGCTTGCAACCAGTTCCAGCACACTTAAACACACAGCTTGGTTAATTCCGATTCATTTCACAATGAAGCACATAGACATAACCCCTCAATGTCTGAAACGACCTGCCACAAAAATACAAGAAAACATGTTGTTAGCCAAAAGTTAACTGGGCTAATGCTTTAAAACAAACCCATTAAACAATTAACGTATGCTGTAAATTTAAATGTACAATCTGCAAAATCTTTAATTTAGACGGAATAATACCCTAAATATTTGCATGTGTGTGACATTACAGTATTTGCGAATGCATTGTACAATTTTTCTTTACATTTTCACAGTAAAGTCATGTGTTTTTTACGTATTATAATCATAATAATTTAGGTTATCTACTGTTTCTTGATTTGCAGGAATCCACTGCATTTGCTACTGTGATAAAGTATTTTTAATTTTACGGTGTTTTGCTGTTGCTGTTTAACAATTGCTTGCCGTAGTTTTTATGGTAATTTTTTACAGTGATAGCACCCCCGCCTTCCCTGTTGTGAACAATCTGGGTGTGATATTTGACGGCAGCCTTAAATTTGACAAACAAATGAACTCCATAATCAGAGCAAGTTTTTTCCAGCTGACAAAGGTGAAGCCATTTCTGCAGAGGGTGGACCTTGAAAAGCAATTCATGCTTTTATCAGCTCAAGACTGGACTACAGTAATACCCTCTATACTGGAATAAATCAGTCACTCTTCCACAACTCCAAATAGTACAAAATGCATCTGCTTGCCTCTTCACCAGCGTTCCAAAACGTGCCCGTATCACCCCGTTATCTTTTCGCCCCATTGGCTCCCAGTATGTTTCAGAATACATTTTAAAATCCTTCTTTTTGTTTTTAAGCCAATTAATGGTCGGGCCCCAACATAATTGGCCACTACTTTACAGTTCGCCACCCACCCAGGACTCTGCACTTATTTTTGCCGACATCTTAGAACGTACCAAGGACGAGATGGAAAAAATGGGGGGATTGTTTTATTACCGCTTCCTCACCCAAGTTATGGCACTCACTCCCTCCTGAGTTGCGAGCCATAACAGAGCTGAAAGATTTTAAACATACTAGTTTAAACTGGCTTTAACACACAATTATCATAAGTGTTTATAGATATTATGTTTTTTTTAACTGTTTTAATATGCGTTTTTCTTATTTATGTTTACCTTGTTCTTACATGCTTTTAACGTGTTGTCCTGTAAATAACCTTGTGCACCATTGTGGTGTTGTTGTCACGGCCCGGGCGCATGCAAATGCGCACTCATCTGTGCGCTCTGGTGAGCGCACCTCCAGGAGTGCACTTCCAGGAGCGCGCCAAGCGCGTGTCAGTCCAGCGGCAGCAAGCAGCTGCAATCAATCTCCAGCAATCAGCGCACCTGCTGCTGATCATCTTCATAAGCCTGCACAACCTGCTGTCCGGAGCCAGAACGTAATTCTGTTCGAGTACCGTAAGCAATCATCTGGCTCTATGCAACCTTGCTCTCTCTCTGTGTGTTCTCCACCATCGTGTTAGATTGGTCTCGTGTCTTCCTTGTCGTCCTTCCTGCAGTCTGCCTTCGTTCCACGTGACGAGCTGTGCGTCTCGTCTCCCCTCTGTTTCCCCTCTGGTTCTCAGGCTGCGCCTTGGATCTCGACCTCCCGCCTGGACACGGACCTTTTGACGCCTCGCTATACCCCCGACTACCTGCCTGTTTCACAGATCTACGAGCCTGCTTTGCCCTTTTTGGACTTGCCTCTCGCTCAACACTCTGGTAACACTCAGCAGTTAATTCCTACACACAGTCACACACATATGCACCATTTTGGCTCAGTCACACTCAATACCCTTGTTTATTAATATTAGTATTTGTTATTTATATATGTATAGTGTATATATATAAATAAATCATAGAGCTAAACACCACACCCTTGTTGTCTGTGCCGTCTACTCCCCCTGTACACAACAGTTGTAAGGTACTATAGAAATACATTTGGAAACTATTTAGCTAAATTTATTGATAAATTGATTATTCTGCTCTTGTTTTTTACTGGTTAGCTTAGCAGATAGTTAACATGATATCCTTAATGAAAAAAGAGGCCCAAGAGTCTGGAGTGTAGTTTAGGCCTTTTTAGTGAAGGATCAATTTTGTAAAACTGTGAACATAAACACATAAACAAACATTTTACATTCAGCATATATCTCCAAACAGCATGCATTTGTACATAACTATACAAACCAATATAGAAAATATAGAAGTCTGTTATGTGACCTATTTAGCATCCAAACCAACAAAATGCTGCCAGTAATTAGTAATTAGCTTTCAACAATAGACACAAATATCTTACTAAAGCAGTCTTAAACTGAAAATGCACAAATAATGTGTCACGGTATACATATGCATGCTGCATTCACATAAACTTACAGGTTTAGACCTTCAAAGTTAGAAAGTAAGCTTGAAGCCTGCAATGAGTGCTGTTTGTTTGACATGTCCTCTCATGCTGAATTTACCTGCTGTCTGAAACACACACACTAAGCTGGCTACGGCAAGACAGGAGGGTCAAAATAGAACACAAACTGCAAATCAAATTTCCACCACTAGGTGTCTTAGAAAATAACATTGTGGGGCATAACATAAATTGAATCTGGAGAATATCAGAGGAGATAAATCTGTATTCGACAGAATGCATTGCAGGGCTGTGCATCACTCCTCGATCCTATGCTAGAGCAGTCGACAACAGATGAGAACCAGATTAAATGGATGCTGCTTCAACACGGCAGCAAGTGATCAACTTTCTGCAATCAAAGGATATTGATGTCAATATCAACACAATGGACATGTGCACCCCACTGAATGGAAGAAACAACACCTCCATATGAGGGGCCGTTAGGGACATTATTCAGAATTACCTCTTACATACACTACTGAAATGCTTTCACATAAACAACTGAAATGTGTTTCTGTCATACACACTTTAGTGTTTCAGTAGTGTGTATGAGAGTGTTTCAGTTCTCATACCTCCACGCCAGTCATCATTGAGAAGCTCACCAACAGGAAATCCAAAAACAGTAAAAGAAACTGAAGGGTACAAATGTGTACATGCACAAACACCTCACTAAACACAATGCTGACATCGCCAAAAAAGCCCGCAACTTGAGGAAGCAGGGGAAAATTAAGGGAAGTTGGAGAGCCAACCACAAATTCTACATCAAACTGAATGGAGGTCCAAAAGCAAGAGTACTTGTTAATGAAATGTTAAAGTTCACAGCGCTTCGACAACGACGATAATAATGGAGTCTGACAAAAAAAATCTACATTCATAAACCACACGACCACATTCCAAGGGACCATTGAACAAGATGACCTGGGGCCTCATGTATTAACCATGCTAATGCACAAAAACCTGACGTGCACCCTTTTTTATGGCAAAGTTTAGCTCTATCAAGAGTGAACTTGACATGGAAATGTGCGCTGCCTCGCGCCAACTTCATGGTTCAAGTATGCACATCAAGTACGCACATCTCTACAGGCAGTGGATACTTTCACTACACACAGCAATGCTCGCTCAGGCTTTGCCAACATTTGATTTCAACAATGTAAAAAAGATCGAGGCAAGGACACAATATAAAATTTTTCGCCAATGCATTTAATCACGGTGGCACAGGGGTTAATGCATGTGCCTCACAATACGAAGGTCCTGAGTTCAATCCCGCGCTCAGGATCTTTCTGTGTGGAGTTTGCATGTTCTCCTCGTGACTGCGTGGGTTCCCTACGGGTACTACGGCTTCCTCCCACCTCCAAAGACATGCACCTGGGGATAGGTTGATTGGCAACACTAAATTGGCCCTAGTGTGTGAATGTGAGTGTGAATGTTGTTTGTCTATCTGTGTTGGCCCTGTGATGAGGTGGCGACTTGTCCAGGGTGTACCCCGCCTTCCGCCCGAATGCAGCTGAGATAGGCTCCAGCACCCCCCGCGACCCCGAAAGGGACAAGCGGTACAAAATGGATGGATGGATGGATGGATGGCATTTAATCAGAATCCTGCTCAGAAAGCCCAGGGGTAGAAATGCAAGCTTTTTTGTGATTTAGGGATAAACACCTTTCACGCCACCCTGAGAAAATGGATGTTTAAATGTATATGTAGACTGCAGGGATCCGAGAATGATCTTATTTTACATATAACCAATCCTAGGTGTAGTTCTGTTAGGTACCAATTGTATATATGGAAATACTGGTATTTGTGCCTTTTATAGAACGTGTAGATGCATTTTTAAAGTATATATTGTCAGGCTTGGGCGAATGAAGGGACTCAGATGCAGAGAGGGGAGGTTCTAAATAAGGCTTTTATTTCGAAAATAACTCTTAACCTCCAGAGCAGAAAATATACAATCACTATGAGGTTCTACTATATCAAAAAACGTTTCCAAAAAGGGAAAGAACCAAAAATCACTCCAACGGAGGAATAGACAAAAATAAGACAAATATAACTAGCAACGAATCTGCTATAAAAAACTTTAACAAAAAGCGCTCCAAACGGAGGAAGAAATAAAGGACTATCAAAACTTACTACTCTCACAATTATTCTAACATTTATATAAACAAAAATCACTCAAACTTTGAGGGAGGAAATATTTAAAGAAAAATCATAACTCACCACTGCGGTTGAAAAAGGTTAAATAACAAAGGTCGCTCTAAGGGAGGAAAAGGTTAACTCAAAATTACAGCTTGAAAAACGCTGGATAAACATACGTGTTCGTGGGAAGAGGCAAGACAAGAACATGAACTAGGAAGCAAGACAGGCATGAAGGATCGAGACAATCTGGCACAGAACAAGGAGAGGGATGGGCTTATATGGAACATGAGGGTAATGGGAAACAGGTGGAAACAATCAAGGGTCAGGGATGACGTCAGACTGGTGACACAAGAGGAAGGGCCCGTGATCTGAAACAAGAGGAGATGCTTTTCAAAATAATACATGCAAATCACAAGACAGAAAAAACCAAGACAAGACTCTCCTCACCGCGGTGTGACAGTACCCCTCCCTTTAGGGCCGACACCTGACGGCCCAGGCTGTCCGGGATGGTCTTTATGGAAGTCCTCAATGAGGGTGGAGTCCACAATGTGCCGAGAAGGCACCCACTGTCTCTCTTCCGGTCCATACCCTTCCCAGTCCACCAGATACTGTCTGCCCCGGCCCCTGCTGCGAACTGCTAACAACTACTTTACTTTGTAAACAGGACCGCCCTCAATCATCTCGGGTGGCGGAGGGGACGTGGTGGCTGGAACCAACGGGCTTACTTTAACCGGTTTCACTTGGCTGACGTGGAAGGTTGGGTATACTCGTAGAGACCGGGGCAGACGGAGTCGTACAGCAGAGGGTCTGATGACTCTGGTGATAGGGTATGGACCTATGAATCGGGGTGCTAATTTCTTGGAGGGTACCTTGAGTCGCATGTCCTTGGTCGAGAACCAAACTCTATGCCCTGGCTGATATGCCGGAGCGGGTCTCCTCTTTCGATCTGCAGTCTTCTTCATCCGGTCTCTCTGTCGGATCAGCACCAGACGAGCTGCTGCCCAGATGCGTCGGCAACGTCGGACCAGGGCATGTGCAGAGGGGACCGATACTTCCGGCTCATTGTCTGGAAAGACTGGAGGTTGGAAACCATAGGCACTTTTGAACGGAGAGAACCCTGTGGCCGATGTAGGTAATGAATTGTGCGCATACTCAACCCAGACCAGGTGTTTGCTCCATGTAGAGGGATTCTGGGACACCAGGCACCGGAGGTTGGTTTCCAGTATCTGGTTGAGGCGTTCGGTCTGGCCGTTGGCCTCCGGGTGATAGCCTGAGGTCAGGCTGGCCTTAGCTCCTATGAGTCTGCAGAAATCCCTCCAAAACTGTGATACAAACTGGGGCCCCCGGTCAGAGACAATGTCTTTCGGGAAGCCATGAATCTTGAACACATTGTCCATCATGATTTCTGCCGTCTCCTTGGCGGAAGGCAGCTTAGGCAAGGCAATGAATCTCACCATTTTGGTGTAACGGTCTACCACTGTTAGGATGGTGGTGTTACCTTGAGAGACCGGGAGCCCCGTGACGAAGTCCATGGATATGTCGGACCACGGTCTGGAGGGAATAGGTAGGGGCTGCAGTAGACCCATACGAGACCCGGATGATGTTTTGTTCCGGGCACAGACCGAACATGCCTCCACGTACTCCCGAACCTCCGGCTCCATGGATGGCCACCAAAATCGCCGGGAGATGGCGAACATCGTTCTCCGAACACCCGGGTGGCATGAAAGCAGGGAGGTGTGAGCCCAATGGATCACCTGTGAGCGCAACTCAGTCGGAACAAACAAGCGATTACCTGGGCACCCACTAGGTGGCGGGGTTCCACCATTTGCCTGCTTCACCTCATCTTCTATTTGCCAGGTAACCACTCCAACCACACAGGACAGTGGAAGGATAGATTCTGGTTCCTTGGCAACAAGCTCGGGGTCGAAGCGTCTAGACAGGATGTCTGGCTTGACGTTTTGGGACCCCGGCCTGTAAGATAGAGAGAAAGAGAAGCGGTTAAAAAAGAGTGCCCACCTGGCCTGGCGAGAGTTAAGTCTCTTTGCTTTCTTTATGTATTCTAGATTTTTATGGTCTGTCCAGACAATGAACGGAAGATCTGCCCCCTCAAGCCAGTGTCTCCACTCTTCAAGGGCAAGTTTGACGGCCAACAACTCACGGTTGCCGACGTCATAGTTCCTCTCAGCTTTGGATAAACGTTTGGATAAGAAGGCACAGGGGTGCATCTTGCCATCCTTCTCAGCTCGTTGGGATAGGACGGCTCCGACTCCTTCGTTGGAGGCATCCACCTCTACCACGAACTGGCGTTGTGGGTCTGGCATGGTGAGAATCGGGGCCGACGTAAAACGTTGCTTGA
Source organism: Entelurus aequoreus (assembly GCF_033978785.1). Lineage (NCBI taxonomy): Eukaryota > Metazoa > Chordata > Actinopteri > Syngnathiformes > Syngnathidae > Entelurus > Entelurus aequoreus. Next base: position 46,551,865 of record NC_084734.1, on the reverse strand, counting down.
GGTTCTGGAATGCACTTTCAGCTTCTGGAGTCCATCGAAATTGTACCTGAGTGGAAGTGAGGGCATGGAGAGGGGCCGCTATAGCACTAAAACCCCTTATAAAACTCCTATAGAAATGAGCAAATCCTAAGAATTGCTGAACCCTTTTGCGACTATCGGTAGTAGGTCAGTCGGTGACAGCACTTATCTTAGCTGGATCCATCTGGACCTTTCCTGGAGCTACTATAAAACCCAAGAAGGAAATAGTGTTAACATGAAATTCACTTTTCTCTGCTTTGACATATAACTGGTTTTCCAATAGTCTTTTAAGGACCCTAGTCACGTGCACTTGGTGAGTATCAATGTCTGGTGAATAAATTTAAATATCATCCAGGTATACATACACGAATTGATCAAGGAAGTCCCTGAGCACATCATTAATCATAGTTTGAAAAATAGCGGGTGCGTTGGTGAGTCCAAATGGCATAACAAGGTATTCATAGTGTCCACTGGGAGTATTAAAACCAGTCTTCCACTCATCCCCTTCCCTTATACGGATCAGGTGATAGGCATTACGAAGGTCGAGTTTTGTAAATACCTTAGATTGTTGAAGTTGGTCGAATACTGAAGACATGAGAGGAAGGGGGTACCGGTTCTTTATAGTGATGTCGTTGAGTGAACTGTAATTGATGCATGGTCTCAAGGATCCATCCTTTTTGCCCACAAAGAAGAATCCAGCACCCGCTGGTGATGAGGAGGGGCGGATCAGCCCCGCTTTTAATGAGGCTGTGAGGTATTCCTTCATGGCCGCTTTCTCTGGACCGGAAACAGAATACAAGCGACCTTTGGGTATGGTGGACCCTGAGATCAAGTCAATGGTGCAGTCGTATGGACGGTGCGGAGGAAGAGACATGGCTTTGGTTTTACTGAAAACCTCTCGTAGCTGGTGGTAGCATGGGGGTACCGAGTTCAGGTCCGGGTACTCGGATTCTGTGGTGGGGTTTGCAGAGAACAGATTAAGTTGCGCTACACTTTTCTTTTGAGTATCGCCGATAAAACAGTCATTATTACAGTCCTTCCCCCATGCTTTAATTTCTCCTGTTCTCCAGTCTATCTGGGGGTTATGTTGAATCAGCCATGGTAGTCCCAAAATCAATGTGTGTGAGGCGGCTTTGAATAGATACAAGCGAATCTTTTCCTCATGGTTTTCTATGGATATGCGGATTGGTTCTGTGGCGTGGGAAATCATAAACAATTCATTCCCATCAAGAGCTTTTGCTCTAATGGGTCGAGCTAACGGTTCGGATCTGATCCCTAATTTTGCAGCTAAAGACCAGTCCATCAAACTCTCGTCTGCCCCTGAGTCAATAAGTGCCTCAATGTTTGTGACTGTGTGATGTTTTACCTGGATCCTGGTGAGGGTACGCTTAATGGAAGTGGTAGAAATATGTTGACTCACTCCGATGGGTCGTTTCTTAGGGCAGGTGGCGACGAGGTGGCCCGGCTCTCCGCAGTAGAAGCACCTTCCTTCCAGCTGTCGTCTCTGACGTTCCTCCGGTGTCAGCCGCGCTCTCCCCAGCTGCATTGGATCCTCACCTTCCGCCTGGGGGTTTAGGTGACTTGACTCAGATGAAGCGGTGTAAAGATCCGGACCGTGATGCGTCTGATATTGTGCCGCTCCTCCCGTAGTGGTGGTTCGTGCGCCCCGATGTCGTCTGAGCTGCGTCAGTCGGTTGTCGGTACGAATGGCGAGCGCAATGAGCTCGTCCAACCCAGCTGGTAAGTCTAGTGGTACAAGTAGATCTTGAATATGTATGGCCAAGCCTTTCAAAAAAGTATCATAAAGAGCAGCGGAGTTCCACCCGCTCTCAGCCGCTAGCGTGCGGAATCGAATGGCATAGTCACAAACCGAGTCTCGACCTTGCCTCAGTCTGCTCAGCTCCTGTGCCTTCTCTCGGTTATCTGTGACAGGATCAAATGTCATTCGAAGTGCCGTCTGGAAATCTGTGAGGGAGTTGCAGATGGCTGAACTTCGGTCCCATTCGACGGAAGCCCATGCCTTGGCTCTACCCTTCAAGTGGGAGATCATAAAAGTGATCTTCGCTCGTTCAGTGGGGAAGGCGTGAGGATTACATTCAAAATGGATAGAACAATCCATCATGAATGTTTTTCTTTGTCCGGTTTCACCTGAATAGGATGCTGGAGGTGCCAGTTTACTTCCGGCTCCGGCGAATGACGTAGGCGGTAGGTGGGCAGGTACGGGTGCCGATGCGGCGGTTGGAGGAAGTTGCCGGGCCATCTCCTGCAGCTGGGTGGTTAGTCGGGCCATGTGTTCGGCCATCGCCGTCTGGTAATCCTCTTGGCGTGAGAGACGGGTTGCCTGATCCTGGAGGGCGGCGGAAATGTGTCCTTTCTCTGCTGAGTCCATACTGGCCAGATTGTAATGTCAGGCTTGGGCGAATGAAGGGACTCAGATGCAGAGAGGGGAGGTTCTAAATAAGGCTTTTATTTTGAAAATAACTCTTAACCTCCAGAGCAGAAAATATATAATCACTATGAGGTTCTACTATATCAAAAAACGTTTCCAAAAAGGGAAAGAACCAAAAATCACTCCAACGGAGGAATAGACAAAAATAAGACAAATATAACTAGCAACGAATCTGCTATAAAAAACTTTAACAAAAAGCGCTCCAAACGGAGGAAGAAATAAAGGACTATCAAAACTTACTACTCTCACAATTATTCTAACATTTATATAAACAAAAATCACTCAAACTTTGAGGAAGGAAATATTTAAAGAAAAATCATAACTCACCACTGCGGTTGAAAAAGGTTAAATAACAAAGGTCGCTCTAAGGGAGGAAGAGGTTAACTCAAAATTACAGCTTGAAAAACGCTGGATAAACATACGTGGTCATGGGAAGAGGCAAGACAAGAACATGAACTAGGAAGCAAGACAGGCACGAAGGATCGAGACAATCTGGCACAGAACAAGGAGAGGGATGGGCTTATATGGAACATGAGGGTAATGGGAAACAGGTGGAAACAATCAAGGGTCAGGGATGACGTCAGACTGGTGACACAAGAGGAAGGGCCCGTGATCTGAAACAAGAGGAGATGCTTTTCAAAATAATACATGCAAATCACAAGACAGAAAAAACCAAGACAAGACTCTCCTCACCGCGGTGTGACATATATATATAAAAAAAAAATATTATTGTTGCTTTTATTTATTTATTAGAAGCCTTTTACTAAATATGCACAAGCACTGTTTTAATAGTATGTGATAATGCCTTTTATATTGTATTTTGTTTGTTTTATGTACTGTATGTGATTGTATGTTGATTGATTGATTGATTGATTGAGACTTTTATTAGTAGGTTGCACAGTGAAGTACATATTCCGTACAATTGACCACTAAATGGTAACACCCGAATAAGTTTTTCAACTTGTTTAAGTCGGGGTCCACTTAAATTGATTCATGATACAGATATATACTATCATATATACTATCATCATAATACAGTCATCACACAAGATAATCACATTGAATTATTTACATTATTTACAATCAGGAGTGTGGAGGGGGGGTGGGGTGGGGGGGTGGGGATATGGACATCAAGTAGTGGACATAGAGAGAGAGAGAGAGAGAGAGAGAGAGAGAGAGAGATCAGAAGGCATAAGAAAAAGAATCTGCATTTGATTGTTTACATTTGATTATTAGCAATCCGGGGAGGGTGTTAGTTTAGGGTTGTAGCTGCCTGGAGGTGAACTTTTATAGCGGTTTTGAAGGAGGATAGAGATGCCCTTTCTTTTATACCTGTTGGGAGCGCATTCCACATTGATGTGGCATAGAAAGAGAATGAGTTAAGACCTTTGTTAGTTCGGAATCTGGGTTTAACGTGGTTAGTGGAGCACCCCCTGGTGTTGTGGTTATGGCGGTCATTTACGTTAAGGAAGTAGTTTGACATGTACTTCGGTATCAGGGAGGTGTAGCGGATTTTATAGACTAGGCTCAGTGCAAGTTGTTTAACTCTGTCCTCCACCTTGAGCCAGCCCACTTTAGAGAAGTGGGTAGGAGTGAGGTGGGATCTGGGGTGGAGGTCTAGAAGTAACCTGACTAGCTTGTTCTGAGATGTTTGGAGTTTAGATTTGAGGGTTTTGGAGGTGCTAGGGTACCAGGAGGTGCATGCGTAATCGAAAAAGGGTTGAACGAGAGTTCCCGCCAGAATCCTCAAGGTGCTTTTGTTGACCAGAGAGGAAATTCTGTAGAGAAATCTCGTTCGTTGGTTAACCTTTTTGATTACCTTGGTTGCCATTTTATCACAGGAAAGGTTAGCCTCTAGAATGGAACCTAGGTAGGTGACCTCATCTTTCCTGGTGATGACACTGTCACCTACTTTTATGGTGAAGTGATTGACTCTCTTAAGTTTGATGTGGGACCCAAACAGGATGGATTCTGTTTTACCCAAGTGGATGGATAGCTTGTTGTCAGCGAGCCAGGTGCAGGTTCTACAGAGCTCAGCACTGAGGATTTTCTCCACCTGTGACTTGTCCTTGCCGGATACCAGCAGGGCAGAGTCATCCGCAAACAAAAACAATTCACAGTCACATGCCGATGACATGTCGTTTATGTATATTAGGAACAGTAAAGGTCCCAATATACTGCCTTGGGGGACTCCACAGCTCACCGAGAGGGGGGGGGACACGGTGCCGTTCACCTCTACCACCTGCTCCCTCCCCTCCAAGTAAGACTGCATCCAGCTCCAAGAGGTTTTGTTAAATCCGATTGCTCTGAGCTTATCCAACAGTATAGCGTGGTTAACGGTGTCAAAGGCCTTCTGAAGGTCCAGCATGACCATGCCGCAGTATTTGCCCGCGTCCACCTCATGTTTGATGTGGTCGGTCAGATAGAGAAGGCATGTGTCAGTGGAGTGGTTAGTTCTGAAGCCGGATTGGAATTTGTACATGAGTTTATTAGTGGCAAGGTAACTATCGACCTGTTCATAAACTATTTTCTCCATTACTTTCGAAATGGAGCTGAGAATAGAAACAGGTCGGTAGTTGCCAGGTTCCAATTTGCTTCCTTTTTTAAAGAGGGGAGTTACTCTTGCTATCTTAAAATCTTTTGGTACTTGGCCTTGTGTAATTGATAGGTTTATTATGTGCGTGATGATCGGGGCAATGATGGAGGCAGAGTCCCTGAGGAATCTGGAGGGAATATTATCAAGGCCGGTGGCCTTGTTAGGGTGGAGCGCGCTCAATTTTTTAAACACCTCATCAGCTGTGACCATTTCTAATTTGAAATCATTGTTGGATACTCCTAGCTTTCTGTAGAAGGCTTTAATGTGTTCTACACCAAAGCGACCAGAGTGGTGGGACAGCTTGTTGACAAGAGTTGCAGCTATGCTGGTGAAAAAGGCGTTAAGTCTGCTAGCTACCTCCATTTTGTCTGTAATGAGGGAGTCACCCTCCTTGATGCTGATGTTGGTGAGTCTTGTTTTAAGTTTCTGGCTGCAACCAGGAAGCTGGTTGTTGAGAATTTTCCAGAGCTCACGTGGCTTATTCGTGTTTTCCTCTATTTTGTCGTTAATGTAATTTTTTTTAAGGATTTAGTCAGGTTGGTTGACTTATTTCTTAATTTATTGCATTGCTTTTTGAGAGTTGAAAGGAGTAATTTGAGGTTGATATTATTGGGTTGTTTATCTACTTCTGTTTTACATTTTTGGTATTCAGAGTATTTCCTGTCTCTGTCTTTTATGGCAGCTAATAGGTCCGGATTCATCCATGGTTCCGAGCGGGCTTTGATCCTGACTGTTTTCACGGGAGCCATGTCATTTAGTATCTTTAGGAACGCCGTTTTGAAGCGATCCCAAGCGACATCGACCAGGTTGCTCGCGAGCACAGGGGACCAGTCCCACTCATCTAATTTTAAATTGAAATTGTCATTGGAGTATTTTTTGAGGGATCTGGATTGGGCTGTTATGTGGCCATTGGCTTTAGGTTTAGCTATTTTACGGGTGCAGAAGGTTAGATAGTGGTCGCTAAGACCACAGATCATGACCCCACTATTTTTTATTTTAGGCCGGTCTGAAGTGAGAATGAGATCTATGGTTGATTGGGTGGAATCACACACCCTTGTGGGTAGCGCTATTAGCTGGGAAAGACCGTGCAGATTACAAAACTTGCTGAAGGATCTGAAGACAGGCGCATCTTTGCGTTGAATATCTGTGTTCAGATCCCCAGTTATAATTTTCTCCATGTTGTCTGTCCCCGCCAAGCATTCTTCCAAAGCCCCATAGAAATCACTCTGATTAGGGGGTCTATAAACAGTCCCTATTAGTAAGTATGTCTACTTAGACGTTGGAGTCTGCAATAAAGCTTGATTGATTGAATACTTCATATTAATATTCGTGATGTCTATTAATTTATTTAGGGGATCATTTTGCCACCTATTGGTGTCACAATGTGTTCCTGTAAATCCTGCACCAGCTTGACCAATGGTGATGGCAGCACAATGGCACCGCGGACAATCTGGAGGAATGACCCGCCATTGTGTCAAGTAGAGCTGCTAGCGCAAGAAGCTCTCCTATAATAGTAAATTGAGTAATAAACCAAAACCATAGTCTTCCGTATCTTTGTGACATTCTGACATGTTTACATTTTGCATAACAAATGTTACATAACTTTCACGTGAAACTCCTGCCTGTGAGCAGGCTACTGTATGAACACATGTTGTTGTAAATTACACAAATTACAATTTTTGGAACAATTCAACGAATCCTTCAAAGTGATCGCTATCTCAGAAACATGGATCAATGATTAAAAAAAAGGAATAGATTTTGATCTGGAAGGATATGAACTAAGTTACATCAACATAACCAATAAGAATGAAGGATGAGTAGCTGTGTACGTGATGGAGAACCTGAACAACCAAGTGGTAAAAAAACATCTCATTTGCTATTGATAATATTTTAGAATTATTTAGAAATATGGCATGAAAAAAGCAAAAATATAATGATCAGCTGTTTGTATAGAACACCTAAGTCAAGTATTGAAATGTTTGTGGACTGGATTAAGGCAATCTTCACTGAAATCAGTCAGAAAGTAATTTCCTTATGTGGAGACTTCAACATTGACCTTTTGAACCCTAATAAGCAAATACCTCATAGATACAATGTACACCCTGAGTTTATAACTTCAAATCAAAGCTGAACAATTCTTGTAACAAGAACAATACATTATTTAAAACATTAATAACACAAAGATCAATAGAGACAAACAATGACTACAAAACTTACAAGAACAAGCTAAGTAGCTTCTTACAAACATGTAAGAAATAATATTATTTTGATGTTTTGGCAGGGTGTGGTGTTTCCAAGTTGTAGAAGGAATAACTGGAAGCACCGGGTAGCCTGGTACCATCATTGCCCCAATCATCTCGCACATAATAAACCTCTCAATTTCACAAGGCCAAGTACCAAAAGATTTTAAGATAGCAAGAGTAACTCCCCTCTTTAAAAAAGGAAGCAAATTGGAACCTGGCAACTACCGACCTGTTTACATTCTCAGTTCCATTTCTAAAGTAATGGAAAAAATAGTTTACGAACAGGTCGATGGTTACCTTGCCACCAATAAACTCATGTACAAATTCCAATCAGGCTTCAGAACTAACCACTCCACTGACACATGCCTTCTCTATCTGACCGACCACATCAAACATGAGGTGGACGCAGGCAAATACTGCGGCATGGTCATGTTGGATCTTCAGAAGGCCTTTGACACTGCTAACCATGCTATACTGTTGGATAAGCTCAGAGCAATCAGATTTGACAAAACTTCATCGAGCTGGATGCAATCTTACTTGGAGGGGAGGGAACAGGTGGTAGACGTGAACGGCACCGTGTGCCCCCCCCTCTCAGTAAGCTGTGGAGTCCCCCAAGGCAGTATATTGGGATCTTTACTGTTCCTAATATACATAAACGACTTGTCATCGGCATGCGACTGTGAATTGTTCTTGTTTGAAGATGACCTTGCCCTGCTGGTATCAGACAAGGACAAGTCACAGGTGGCGAAAATCCTCAGTGCTGAACTCTGTAGAACTTGCACCTGGCTCGCTGACAACAAGCTATCCATACACTTGGGTAAAACGGAATCCATCCTGTTTGGGTCCCACATCAACCTTAAGAAAGTCAATGATTTCACTATAAAAGTGGGTGACATTGTTATCACCAGGAAAGATGAGGTCACCTACCTAGGTTCCATTCTAGAGGCTAATCTTTCCTGTGATAAAATGGCAACCAAGGTAACCAAAAAGGTCAAACAACGAATGAGATTTCTCTATAGAATCTCCTCTCTGGTCAACAAAAGCACCATGAGGATTCTAGCGGGAACTCTCGTTCAACCCTTTTTCGATTACGCATGCCCCTCCTGGTACCCTATCACCTCCAAAACCCTCAAATCTAAACTCCAAACATCCCAGAACAAGCTAGTCAGATTACTTTTAGACCTCCACCCCAGATCACACCTCACTCCTACCTACTTCTCCAAAGTGGGCTGGCTCAGGGTGGAGAACAGAGTAAAACAACTTGCACTGAGCCTAGTCTATAAAATCCACTACACCTCCCTGATACCGAAGTGCATGTCAAACTACTTCCTTAATGTAAATGACCGCCATAACCACAACACCACGGGGAGCTCCACTAACCACGTTAAACCCAGATTCCGATTTAACAATGGTCTTAACTCATTCTCTGTCTATGCCACATCAATGTGGAATGCGCTCCCAACAGGTGTAAAAGAAAGGGCATCTCTATCCTCCTTCAAAACCGCAATAAAAGGACACCTCCAGGCAACTTCAACCCTAAACTAACACCCTCCCCGGATTGCAAATAATCAAATGTTAATAATCTAAGGTAGATACTTTTTCTTATGCTTTCTGATCTCTCTCTCTCTCTCTCTCTATGTCCACTACTTGCTGTACATATCCTACCAAGTCAGACCTACACTGTTTCAATGTCCATTTCTCTGATGATGCAACTGTTGATGCTGATTGTTGATGACAGAAGTGTTGATACCAACAAAACTTAACCCCCCCCCCCCCCCCCCCCCATCCATATCCCACACCCCGGATTGTAAATAATGTAAAGAATTCAATGTATATACTCTGATGATTATCTTGTGTGATAACTGCATTATGATGTTAGTATATATTTGATAGTATATATCTGTATCATGAATCAATTTAAGTGGACCCCGACTTAAACAAGTTGAAAAACTTATTCGGGTGTTACCATTTAGTAGTCAATTGTGCGGAATATGTACTTCACTGTGCAATCTGCTAATAAAAGTTTCAATCAATCAATCAATCAAAGCAACTTGAAGGATTACCCTGGAGGTGTTTGGATGTTGTTTTAAGCGTGTTAGCCAGAAGAGAGCAACTTCCATAGGCTCAGTCACATTGATTTACTAGTTACAATGCATAAAAAAAGAAAAACATGTATGCTTGTCTTACATAAGGATTTTGAATGATAGGCAACATTTTTTATTAAAAGTACATGTAGTTCCCCATTAATGCGTATCAGAAACCTATCATTTTAAACAGGCAAATTTCCAAACAAGATGAAAATAGTTTAAGTTGTATTAATACGACTGGGGAGTTTATAAACCATAGACCTCTTTTTGAACTCCACAATTTTCTAAAATCATTGAAAAATTGTTTGACAACAGACTGGAACAATTCATAAATAAAAGTGCAACACTCGTAGAGCCGACATCGCAACATCATTAATCAAAATAACGGAAGACATTACCAATGCAATAGACGATAAACAGTGTGCAGCTGCAGTGTTTATGGATCTAACAAAAGCATTTGACACAATTAATCATAATATATTAATCAACAAGTTAGAACTTTATGGCATCAGAGGGTTGGTCTTAAATTGGTTAAAAAAACACATTACCAACAGGAAGCAATACGTGAAGCTAGGCGAATACACGTCTACAGCGCTAAATATATCTTGCAGCGTATTCCAGGGATCGATAATGGGACCAAAATTGTTCGATCTCAAAAACAGCGACATGTGTAAGGTTACAAGTCCTTGAAGTTAGTATTATTTGCAGAAAATAAACACATAACCTAATACAAATAATAAACAAAAAACTTAACAAATTAAAGCGAGAGGTTAGCCTCAGAGCGAGAAGGTCCTGGGTTCGATTCCCAGGCTTTCTGTGTGGCGTTTGCATGTTCTCCCCATGACTGTTTGGGTTCTCTCCGGACACTGCAGCTTCCTCCCACCTCCAAAGACATGCACCTGGGGATAGGCTGATTGGCAACACTAAATTGGCTCTCTCGTGTGAATGGTTGTCTGTGTTGGCCTTGTGATGAGGTGGCGACTTGACCAGGGTGTATGCAAATGCAGTGGCGGGCCATGCATTTCACATCTAGGTCTTCTATGATGTCCTACTTAGTCTGACTTTCATAAATACCTCTTATAATACCATAATGTATGTCACCATGACCACGACTGGAGAACTACTATAAAGAAACACACACGCGCACTACTGGGTATTGAAACACCTCAATACCTCACAACCAGGGCTATTTTCCGGCGCATTTACAAATCAATAAAACCGGTTTTGTATATCTGTACATGGTACTGTCATAACTATAATAATTGTAAAAACATATTTAACATGAAAAAATAAATAAATACAATATTTGTACTCACAATTACCACACAGACACAAGAGTAACTTACTCTTCACTCCCTGCTAGCTCTGAGAAGCCTATAGCCTACCATATTTACCTTTTCGTGAATGACTTGACTAAAATAAAACAAAAGATCATATCAGACCGATACCTAATGTCAATATCGGATCAGGCAAGCCATATTGAATACATATCTTTTTTTTAATATTCTAATACTTTCACCTGCTTAGATTTCACCAAAAACTTGTCAAATATACCTTTACATAGTGTCGTTGTCTCACACAGAGGGAGGGAGCTATTCAAACACATTTTTCTTACATATTTGTCAATTCTGCAAGCCGTCATTTTAATGCTGGTCTGTGTATCATTCTGTGTGAGCTCAACGAACCGAACCGCCTGTGCTGCCGCTAAACGTAGGCCGACAGTACAAACTGACATGTCCCTGTAGGCCAATGGCAGAAAACGATGAGACGCTGCAAAAACTGTCTCGTCTGTCTTGGGTCTCCTGTGGCGGAGAATAAAAAAGAAAAACGGGAGTGACGCATCGTTGTCTTCTCTCCAGGATGATCTTAGCCGCTCTCTTAGCAACAACGTCACAATCACAAGAGACAGGCTCTCATAACTGAGATAAAAGCCTCATTTAAGTATCAAGGGTAAGGGACGGCGTGGCGAAGTTGGTAGAGTGGCTGGGCCAGCAATCGGAGTGTTGCTGGTTACTGGGGTTCAATTCCCACCTTCTACCTTCCTAGTCACGTCCGTTGTGTCCTTGGGCAAGACACTTCACCCTTTGCCTCTGATGGCTGCTGGTTAGCGCCTTGCATGGCAGCTCCCGCCATCAGTGTGTGAATGTGTGTGTGAATGGGTAAATGTGGAAATAGTGTCAAAGCGCTTTGAGTACCTTGAAGGTAGAAAAGTGCTATACAAGTACAACCCATTTATCATTTATTTATTTATAAGGATGTTCTGATGAGGGTTTTATGCTGTGGATTGTGATACTGATCATCCATGAGTGAGAAATGTATAGTTATTTATGCTGAGTACAATTGGCAGTGTAACAATTATAACACGATATTCAAACTCATTCCTTATTTTCTTTTGTTGCATGCAGTTTTTTGATCAAAACAAAGTCAGTAGTACACAATAACTAAACAAAAGCAAAAGCGACCATATTTTCCGGACTATAGAGAGCACCAGCATATAAACCGCACCCACTAAATTTTAAAAGAAAAAATATATACCTTTCCCTAAATTAGCTGCACCAGTAGCCAAACAGTTCAATTTGTGTTACATCTGACCACAGAACTTTCCTCCAGAAGGTCTTATCTTTGTCCATGTGATGTCAGATGAAACAAAAATTGAGCTGTTTGGCCACAATACCCAGCAATATGTTTGGAGGAAAAAAGGTGAGGCCTTTACTCCCAGGAACACCATACCCATCGTCAACCATGATGGTGGTAGTATTATGCTCTGGGCCTGTTTTGCTGCCAATGGAACTGGTGCTTTACAGAGAGTAAATGGGACAATGAAAAAGGAGAATTACCTCCAAATTCTTCAGGACAACCTAAAATCATCAGCACAGAGGTTGGGTCTTGGGCGCAGTTGGGTGTTCCAACAGGACAATGACCCAAAACACACGTCAAAAGTGGTAAAGGAATGGCTAAATCAGACTAGAATTAAGGTTTTAGAATGGCCTTCCCAAAGTCCTGACTTAAACGTGTGGACAGTGCTGAAGAAACAACTGCATGGTGGCGTCTGCCGGCCCACCGGACTGCATGGTGGCGTCAAGGGACGGATCCCAGACGTCCCCAGATAGGCCCACAGACGACAGGGGTGGGTGGGAGAGGGCTTGAAAAGCGGCCAAACGTTTCTTTAATTTAGCTATTATCCCAAGAATCCTGTCAAGCCTCTCCGCCATCGAAGTCTCTGCGGGATTCGTGTTAGGAGGCGACGAACCCCAAGATGCAGAGACGGCAGGCTTGGTGCAGGAAAACATGATTTAATTTAACACTAAAACAAGAACAAACAAAAGGGTACAAACAAAAGGCGCGCACAAGGCGGAGAACAAACTTGGCTATGAACAAAAACTAGCACAAAGGCTAACTGTGGACAAGAAACAAAAACACTTACTTTGACACGAAGGAACTATGACATGAGCAGAGTGAACGGAAGTAGACACAGCTACAACGACAAGTATTAATGACATTGACAATCAATACTCCAGCACTGACTGGAGGGAAAAGCAGGACTAAATAGTAGCTGGCTGATTGACACCAGGTGTGGCCAGGTGCCAATCAGCCACAGCTGAGGGGACATGGCACTCAGGGAGACAAGCAGGAAATAGAACCAAAATAAGAGCGCTTACAGGAAATAAAGACAGACAGAGGAAAAACTCAAAACATAACTAAACTGTCAGTGACAAACCTGACAGCCAGAAGCTTGTGGATGGCTATCAAAAGCGCCTTATTGCAGTGAAACTTGCCAAGGGACATGTAACCAAATATTAACATTGCTGTATGTATACTTTTGACCCAGCAGATTTGGTCACATTTTCAGTAGACCCATAATAAATTCATAAAAGAAACAAACTTCATGAATGTTTTTTGTGACAAACAAGTATGTGCTTCAATCACTCTATCACAAAAAATAAGAGTTGTAGAAAATATTGGAAACTCAAGACAGCCATGACATTATGTTCTTTACTAGTGTACGTTAGTATGTAAACGTTTGATTTGCGAAAGGAGTTTTTTTATTTTTTTATTTAAATACTTTGATTGTTTCCAAACGGTGTCTGTAACACGGCAGTAAAACTGCTGATCAAACAAAACAGAAGTCATCGTCATGGACCCATTAGATGCGGAAGTTAGCTATCCAATTAGCTAAGCAGACTCAATAACTCGATTTGGTGAATTTATTGAGAGATTTGTGAAACTGAAACAATACAAACGAATGCCATTGTAAGACAGACACTTGCGACGTGGCTCAGTTGGTAGAGCGGCCATGCCAGCAACTTGAGGGTTCCAGGTTCAATCCCTCCTTCCGCTATCCAAGTCAGTGCCATTGTGTCCTTGGGCAAGATACTTTACCCACCTGCTCCCAGTGCCACCCACACTGGTTTAAATGTAACTTAGATAATGGGTTTTACTATGTAATGCGCTTTGAGTCACTAGAGTAAAGCGCTATATAAATCCGACGGATACCGCCCTCCAAAATAGTCTCTCTATTTTTGATGAAATAACATTAGAGGAATTATTACGGCGTGTAAGTGGGATAAAACAAACAACATGTTTACTTGACCCACTTCCTGGGAAACTTATCAAGGAACTGTTTGTATTATTAGGTCCATCAGTGTTAAATATTATAAACTTATCACTTTCCTCTGGCACTGTTCCCCTAGCATTCAAAAAAGTGGTTATTCATCCTCTGCTCAAAAGACCTAACCTCGATCCTGACCTCATGGTAAACTACCGACCGGTCTCCCACCTTCCGTTTATTTCCAAAATTCTCAAAAAAATTGTTGCACAGCAGCTAAATGAACACTTAGTGTCTAACGATCTCTGTGAACCTTTTCAATCCGGTTTCAAGGCAAATCACTCTACGGAGACAGCCCTCGCAAAAATGACTAATGATATATTGCTAACGATGGATTCTGATGCGTCATCTATGTTGCTGCTTCTTGATCTTAGCGCCGCTTTCGATACCGTCGATCATAATATTTTATTAGAGCGTATCAAAACACGTGTTGGTATGTCAGACTTAGCCTTGTCTTGGTTTAACTCTTATCTTACTGACAGGATGCAGTGCGTCTCCCATAACAATGTGGGGACGGCGTGGCGAAGTTGGTAGAGTGGCCGTGCCAGCAATCGGAGTGTTGCTGGTTACTGGGGTTCAATCCCCACCTTCTACCATCCTAGTCACGTCCGTTGTGTCCTTGGGCAAGACACTTCACCCTTGCTCCTGATGGCTGCTGGTTAGCGCCTTGCATGGCAGCTCCCGCCATCAGTGTGCGAATGTGTGTGTGAATGGGTGAATGTGGAAATACTGTCAAAGCGCTTTGAGTACCTTGAAGGTAGAAAAGCGCTATACAAGTATAACCCATTTATCATTTATCATTTATAATGTGACCTCGGACTATGTCAAGGTAACGTGCAAAGTTCCCCAGGGTTCGGTTCTTGGCCCTGCACTCTTTAGTATTTACATGCTGCCGCTAGGTGACATCATACGCAAATACGGTGTTAGCTTTCACTGTTATGCTGATGACACCCAACTCTACATGCCTCTAAAACTGACCAACACGCCGGATTGTAGTCAGCTGGAGGCGTGTCTTAATGAAATTAAACAATGGATGTCCGCTAACTTTTTGAAACTCAACGCTAAGAAAACGGAAATGCTGATTATCGGTCCTGCTAGACACCGACATCTATTTAATAATACCACCTTAACATTTGACAACCAAACAATTACACAAGGCGACTCGGTAAAGAATCTGGGTATTATCTTCGACCCAACTCTCTCATTTGAGTCACACATTAAGAGTGTTACTAAAACGGCCTTCTTTCATCTCCGTAATATCGCTAAAATTCGTTCCATCTTGTCCACAAGCGATGCTGAGATCATTATTCATGCGTTCGTTACGTCTCGTCTCGATTACTGTAACGTATTATTTTCGGGTCTCCCTATGTCTAGCATTAAAAGATTACAGTTGGTACAAAATGCGGCTGCTAGACTTTTGACAAGAGCAAGAAAGTTTGATCATATTACGCCTATACTGGTTCACCTGCACTGGCTTCCTGTGCACTTAAGATGTGACTTTAAGGTTTTACTACTTACGTATAAAATACTACACGGTCTAGCTCCAGCCTATCTTGCCTATTGTATTGTACCATATGTCCCGGCAAGAAATCTGCGTTCAAAGAACTCTGACTTATTAGTGATTCCCAGAGCCCAAAAAAAGTCTGCGGGCTATAGAGCGTTTTCTATTCGGGCTCCAGTACTATGGAATGCCCTCCCGGTAACAGTTAGAGATGCTACCTCAGTAGAAGCATTTAAGTCCCCTCTTAAAACTCACTTGTATACTCTAGCCTTTAAATAGACCCCCTTTTTAGACCAGTTGATCTGCCGTTTCTTTTCTTTTCTCCTCTGCTCCCCTCTCCCTTGTGGAGGGGGAGTTGCACAGGTCCGGTGGCCATGGATGAAGTGCTGGCTGTCCAGAGTCGGGACCCGGGATGGACAGCCTGCGCATCGGTTGGGGACATCTGTGCACTGCTGACCCGTCTCCGCTCGGGACGGTTTCCTGCTGACCCCACTATGGACAGGACTTTCGCTGATGTGTTGGATCCACTGTGGACTGGACTTTCACAATATTATGTCAGACCCACTCGACATCCATTGCTTTCGGTCTCCCCTAGAGGGGGGGGGGGGGGGGGGGGGTTACACACATATGCGGTCCTCTCCAAGGTTTCTCATAGTCATTCACATCGACGTCCCACTGGGGTGAGTTTTTCCTTGCCCGTATGTGGGCTCTGTAAAAAGGATGTTGTTGTGGCTTGTGCAGCCCTTTGAGACACTTGTGATTTAGGGCTATATAAATAAACATTGATTGATTGATATAAATATTCACTTCACCTGTAAACTTGTTAGCATATTAGCTAATGCTAACGACGCCAGCTTGATTTAATTACAATAGCACGTACAAATATGTGTGACAACACTCCTAAAGACATCACACTTGGGACAGTTTAGTAAGAATAAAAAGTTTTAGTTATATTGTAAAACTTATAAACGTAGCTTGGAGTGATGAATGACAAATCCATACAAGTAGAAATGTTATTGACGGCTAGAAAACGGAACAGCACTTATACTTTCATTTGAAAGCTCTAAACAGAAGGGCACAGCAGCACCTGCAGTGAGCGGACTCTTCGAAAAGATGATGTAATGTACCTGGGAGAAGAAGACGGCACTGAGGCTGGGAGAGCGTTTAGCCTTGAGCGTATTTATTAAAGATATATATATATATACAATATACTATATGTGATGAGGTGGCGACTTGTCCAGGGTGTACCCCGCCTTCCGCCCGAATGCAGCTGAGATAGGCTCCAGCAAACCCCGAAACCCCGAAAGGTTGTATATATATATATATATACACAGTATATATATATATATATATATATATATATATATATATATATATATATATATATATATATATATATACATATATATATATATATATATACATATATATATATATATATATATATATATATATATATATATATATATATATATCATGTATATATATATATATATATATATATATATATATATATATATATATATATATATATATATATATATATATATATATATATATATATATATATAATTTCCTTCTACGCCTCTCCTGGCTCGTCTGCCTCTCCGGGCTCCTCACGCTGCTTTAAATAAACAGACAGGTGATCAGACAACCTGTTCCAGCTGGGTTATCTACTCACCTGCAGCTTCCGCACATGCTCTGCCCACAGGAGACGCGTGGACCACGCCCCCTCCACATGCCTCCGCGCCCACTCTCCCCGCCCCCCGGAAGTCGGCCACCGCCATCCGCGTGCCCGGCCGGTGGACCACGTGGAAGTTGTAGGGCTGCAACGCGAGGTACCACCGGGAGATCCGCACGTTGGCATCTTTCATGCGGTAGAGCCACTGTAGTGGTTTGTGGTTCGAGCAGAGACTGAAGGCGCGCCCCAGCAGGTAGTACCGGAGGGCCCCGACCGCCCACCGGATGGCGAGGCACTCCCTCTCCACCGTGCTGTACCTCGCCTCCCGGTTCGAGAGCTTCCGGCTGATGTACAATACGGGGTGGTTGACGCCCTCCACCCCCTGGAACAGTATCGCCCCCAGTCTCCTGCCCGACGCGTCCGCCTGCAGACAGAAGGGGATAGCAAAGTCAGGCATGTGCAGAACCGGCTCCTCACAGAGGGCTCTCTTTACCTTCACAAACACCTGCTGGCACTGCTCCGTCCACTGGACCAGCTCTGGGGCACCCTTTCGGGTGAGGTCAGTCAGTGGGCTGGTCAGGTCTGCGAACCGGGGAATGAACCGGCGGTAGAAGCCCGCCAGTCCCAAAAACTGCCTCACCTCTTTTTTCGTCTTGGGGGATGGACAGGCCGCGATCGCCGCCGTCTTGTCCACCTGCGGTCGCACCTGTCCTCCTCCTAAGTGGTGCCCCAAATTCTGTACCTCCCTCCGGCCAACTGCGCACTTTGCCAGGTTGGCGGTGAGCCCCGCCCGCCTCAGAGACTCGAGCACTGCCCCCACCCGCCGCATGTGCGCCTCCCAGCTGCTACTCTGGATTATGACATCATCCAGGTAGGCAGCTGCATATGCCGCATGAGGGCGCAGCACCCGGTCCATGAGGCGCTGGAACATGGCAGGTGTACCGAACAAGCCAAAGGGAAGCGTCACGAACTGGTACAAACCTTCCGGAGTGGAAAAGGCCGTTTTTTCCTGGGACTCTGGTGATAAGGGAATCTGCCAGTAGCCCTTGGTTAAATCCAGTGTCGTGAAAAAACGAGCAGTGCCCAGCCGATCCAGGAGCTCGTCGACCCGAGGCATTGGGTATGCGTCAAAACGTGACACTTCATTCACCTTGCGGTAATCCACACAGAACCGCACAGACCCATCCTTCTTCCCTACCAGAACAATGGGGCTGCACCTTGCACTGTGGGATTCATCTATCACCCCCAATTGCAGAATGGTTTTTAATTTCCTCCCGAACTACTTTGCGCTTGTGTTCGGGAAGCCGGTATGGCCGAGACCGCACCGTAACCTCCGGGCTAGTCTCAATAGAATGCTGGATGAGGTTCGTGCGCCCGGGCCGAGGGGAGAACACGTCAGAGAAGCGCCGCTGCAGCTTAGCAACATCGGCCCTCTGCGCTAACGTGAGCAGATTGTCACAGGGAAGGGAGGGGGGCGGGGCCGAGCGCAGGATCTCGGGCCCGAACTCCTCCTGTTCCTCCACCAGCGTTACCATGGAAGCAGGTTCAGATGGTAGATAGCTGGGACCCCTTGTTATACGCGCACTATTGCTATTCCTGGGCGCGGAGCAAATTCTTCGGGATAGCGCGTTGCGTAATCCACCAGGACTAGCGCAAAGCGATATCCCCGTGTGCTCGGATGGAATGGTCCGATGAGGTCCATACCAATTCTCTCGAAGGGGACCTCCATGAGCGGCAATGGGCGCAAGGGCGCCTTCGGGGTGGCCGCTGGGTTCACCAGCTGGCAAGCAGCACACCAACGGCGCACGTCTGCCCGGATGCCCGGCCAATAGATTTGGACCATGACCCGATTAAGTGTTTTCTCAGACCCCATGTGGCCAGCCATGGGATTATAGTGTGCGGCCTGGTAAACCATTTCCCGGCGGCATTTTGGCACCAACAACTGGGTGGATTCCTCGCCTGTTTGAGTGTCACGTCTCACTCAGTAAAGCCTGTCCCTAATAATTGAAAAATAAGGAAATAGCCGCGCTGTTCCCAGGCACACCAGCTGACCGTCGATGTAATTCACGCGCAAAGTTTCATCGCGAGACTGCTTGAGGGGGAAATCCTCCATGGGGGTCCACCGGGAAGCCCCCGGGAAGCCCCCCCCCCCCCCCCCACCCCCCCCGTTTCGGATGCACTCGCGTCGCCACTGAGAACGGTCCGTGAACGCACCCCCATGTATTGTGTCACTAAACTATTAAATCCCCGCCAATCTGTGCCTAAAAGTACAGGGGGCGTAAGGTGCGCACTTACAGCAACCTTGACATTATGCTTTTGCCCATTATACCAAATTTCCACTGGCACCATCGGAAACTCATGCACATACCCATGAACACACCTAATTTTTACCCGTATCGCCTGCCTCAAAGCCCCGGGTCGAACCAGGTTCTGGGTGGATCATGGACTGTCTACAGCCTGAATCCACCATAGCCAGGTATGTACTCCCTTGTGCCCTTACCGGGACGCAGTACGCCTCTCCCGGATCAGAGGAGGGTGCTGGAAGGCCGACCACCTGCATCACCTGGCCCACCTCCATCAGTGGGCACTCACACCGTACGTGACCAGGCTGCCCGCACTTCCAGCACATCTGCTCGGGTGTGCGAAGCGCCGTCTGTGGGGGGAACCCCACCCCATCAGCGCTCTGGCCCTGTCTGCGGGTCACGGCCCCATCTGCTGGCCGGGGTCCCGTCATCGCTGGTGTTTGCTTTACCCTTGGTGTGGTCCGTTGGCGCGGCGCTGGTACCGGGCACTTTGTTTCCCTCCGGGCCGCCTGCTCCCGCCCTGCCTCTCGGTGGACAGCCAGGTGGTCCTCAGCCAGGGTCACCGCCGCTGCCAGATCGCGTGGGCAGTGGTACTTGATCCACGCCGAGGTTAGCTCCGGGATGGCCGCTAGGAATTGTTCCAGTACTATTAGTTCAAACATGGTACTATCGTACCTGGTCGGGTGCAGCCATCTTGTGGCCGCGTCACGCAACTGCTGCCCCAGTGCGAACGGCCGGTCATCTGGGCCCAGCCTCAATGCCCGGAAGCGGCGCCGGTGGTCCTCTGTCGAGCTGCTCACCCGGTCCAGAATGGCCCTTCTCAGGTCTGGGAATATCACCTGGGAGGCCGCCGGTAGGTACAACGCCGCCCGCTGTGCCTCTCCCGCGAGCAGCGTTAGCACCCTCACCCCCCACTCTTCTTCGGGCCACCCACACGCTGCCGCCGTGGCTTCGAAGAATTATAGGTAGGCCTGCGGGTCTTCCACCTCCGCCATCCTCTGCATGTTGGTCGTCGGCCCCGCTGGTGGTGTCGCCCCCATCCGGTCAGGCATCGCCTGCAGAATCCGCCCCTGCTGCGCCATCTGCTGGCGGACCGTGTCCATCTGCTGGTGGTTGGCGGTCGCCACCTCCAACAGGACTTGCCCCGACGCTGTCAGGGGATTTTGTTCAGCCATTTTCTCTTACCCGTCACTTGACGATTGGGCGCCGCTAGGGTTCACAGTGCTCGGGAATAAGCAGGCTTGTTTTCTCAGAATATTCAGTTATTTTTTATTCTTGTCTCTCAGTCTCTCGGTCTCTCTTAGCTTCACGCTCCTTCCTTCTCCGCCTCTCCTGGCTTGTCTGCCTCTCCGGGCTCCTCAAGCTGCTTTAAATAAACAGACAGGTGATCAGACAACCTGTTCCAGCTGGGTTATCTACTCACCTGCAGCTTCCGCACATGCTCTGCCCACAGGAGACGCGTGGACCACGCCCCCTCCACAGTTATAATTCTATATGTATGTTTATATTATATATAATAAAGTGTTTATTTAACCAAAAGTGAATGGGTGTAAATGTGTAGTATTTAACTGGTGAGTGTTACCGTATTTGTTGGAGGTGCGTGTTGAGAGGAGAGGTGCAGTCCGACAAGGGCTAGGCATGCAGGGCTGTCCGGGGACTGAAGAGTGGTCGAGAGGCAGGAGTGAGGTGTCGTAGTTCAGGGGCAAGCGAGGAGTCGGAATCCAGGAAGCACGAAGAAGACAGGGAAGATCCAAGAGCACGAGACACACAGCTCGACTCGGGGACGCACACAAGGAATTGCGGGGCGAGGAAGGACACGACAATTAACGCAGGGAAAACACAGAGAGCAGGATCAAAAGGCAACTAGGAAGCTTGAGACGAGCTTACGGTACGATGTACAGGTTGCTACGTTCTGGCACTGGATCTCTGGTAGCGGTGGTTTAAATAGGCGTCTCTCTCATCAGTGTGTTGATTGCAGATGGAAAACAGCTGACCGCTGCAGTCGGCGTGCCTGAGTGCGCTTGGAGATGCGCTTTCAGCGCAGCTCACGGATGATTTCGCCCGGGCCATGAAAGATGACCACATAACACAAACAATAACACACCTTTTCATTGTATTTTCTTGTGGTTATTTGAAGACCATTTGCATTATGGCCGTCAGAGAAGAAAAATCCATTAAGTAACCGCACCTTTTTATAAGCCGCAGGGTTCAAAGTGTAGGAAAAAAGTCACGCCTTATTGTCCGGAATTTACGGTACTATATATTATTCATTTAATTCATTTGTTTTTTGCCCTCAAATTTCTCCTTTGTCCAGGAAATGATTCCCTGAGTTTGTAAACATGAACAAAAACAACAAAAAAGATCTTAGCGGTTAACTTAGTTATAGACATTCCTGCTCTTTGCTTGCTCCCGATTTGTAACATGTTTAGCTTGGACCTACAGTGATAATGGCACTTGATAACAATACTTAAGATACTACAAAATGCAGTTTATTTGCTGTAATGGGGGTAATAATTATTAGCTTAGGGGAGCGGCACCACACTGTGAGACACATGATTAGCTGCTCGCCACTTGTCAGCCGGGGGACTAAAACTAAATTCAGTGTCAGCCAGAGGTCATTCTGATAGAAGGCATTAATCGGCACATACTTTTTCACGATACAGATCGGCGGCTAATCGATCGGCAAAAATAAATAACTTATGCTGTGTTATCTTGGCCTGTTTAGACTGAAGCCACGATTTCAGCATGTGTAGCAGCGTGCTAGTACTGTACAGTATGTGTAAGGAGGTTGCGTCATAGGAAAGGGTAGAAAGAGAATCATCAGATGGGCCTTCTGAAAGCCAAAGAAGGCACTTTGATATTTGGTCCTCTATGGATCTGATGGTGATACATTTTTCACAGAAGAGGAAATACAGTTAGGTAGGCTAGCGCTCTCTTGAAGGTGGGAAGATGCTTGTTGCCATGGTGAAAACTCTGACACTCTCGCCTGGTTTGTTTTGTTGTTGCGATCCTGTCCTCTGGTGCACTTTGCTGTTACGTAAAACATAAACCATTCTCTTTGTTCGCCTTCACGGCAGGCAGGGTCCCGCACGTTAAGACTTAGATGTCATAGCAGTCGGAGTCGTTGATTTAAGTTGCAGCAGGAAGCAAGTCCCGCTGGCAGCACACCTCCTGCTGCACAAGAGAGGAGAATTATTTCCGTTTCTCTTGAGTCTTGTCTTGTAAGCCACAAGTACAACTACGTAGCCCAAATGTAGGTATTGGTACATCATGCAAACTGCACAATAAAGTGTTTGTAAATATTGCATGGTGTCATATAAAGGTCACATTTTCAACTGTTTTTCAACAATTTTCTTTATGGTAAAATTCAGAGGTGCCACAATAGTGTATTAGAAGAGTGTTCACCTTGATGCTGGAATTTAGACAGTTTTAAAAAATATTACAGTACTGTAAGTCTGACTGGGAACACTTTTGAGTGTCTGTAACTTAAATGCTAACGAGCTGTTTTTGTCAAGCATTTAAGTCACGCCATAGACCGCCACTAATACATTTTAAGGGAAACATAATCGTTTTTTCTCCCATTTGGGGCTCATAAACAGGCTCCAGAAATATATACAGTGTTACTATAGACCAGGGGTATCAAATTCATTGTCGTTGAGGGCCACATCCCAGTTATGGCTGCCTTCAGAGGGCCACATTCATTCAGCATAACTCCATGTCGAATCCAACCTGACACACTGCATTCTCTTCCATGTACGCACATCACCATCTTTCAGTGTAGGGTGCAATTCAATGAGCCAACCCACATTACGCATGAACCACGTTACGCATAAGTCATATAGCCTACTACCATGTCAGTACACAAAGTAGAAAATCATTACATGTAATGCATTATATTGTGCCAAGCAAAAAACCCCCATATGTGTTTGATGCACATACAGTACCAGAAACCGCAATTAGCCGTGCTAATGTTGAAACACATTTCCTCAGCGTATCAGCATATTGAGAACGAAAGAGGCACTGACACTACCCTTATCCACACCGTTCATGTTCTGTCGACCTGTACAATGTTTCTTTGTCAAATCTTCAACAGGTTTGTGGTGAAAATGAAATTTTGTTGTACTTGTGCAATGACAATAAAGAGCCTACCATAGCGCAGTCTTGCAGAAACAATGTTGGCATATTTTAAGTTTTGGGCAATCTATGCGGTTTGGATTGTATATTTATTTATTAACTAAACAAATCATCGAAGCAACAAAATACGAATGCAAGCTTTTTTATAAATGTTTTAATCAACCAATCGTTGCAGCTGTACATAAGTAGTATAATTGTTTGTGTGGACAAGGCCTGAATCAATTGCACCTCTGAAGGATCTCAACCAAATAGTGCACTTTGTTGGGTCTCCAAGTCAGTTGGAATGGACTGCCGGCTGTGGCCCTGACAACATAATTGGTCTAGAAAATGGATCAAGGAAGAGAGTTGCATCATTACAGTTCAATTGAACACTCGAGGGACCAAAGACTCAAGAAGTGTGTGGTCATTCGTGGCTGATGGAGATCTTCCTTGTCCAATAGGGGCTCATCCCCAAGTATTCAGCTATACCTCCACAGGGACCGTCACTTTACACTCGTCCACAGCTGGGTCACGCTGGCATATAACACTGATGTACGAGCTTCCCGTGGGAAGACCTGGCCGGGTGAGCCCTGCTGCAGCTGTGGTTTTGACACACGTTCATCCTCCAGAGACATGGTGTCCTCATGAGGGCATCTAGTGGAGAAACAAACAGCCATCAGGATACAGCATATGGCCTGCGTGTGCTGGAGCACATCCCTCGGGTGGTGATAAACTAACACAAAGCCCCCCTTAGTTCAGTACTGCACTCTACTTTTACAGCTTTTCTTGAAAACACAACAAAATGAGAAGCCATCTTTGCACAGCTTTACATGATGCAACTTCTCTCGACAAAAATGTATTTCCCAAGAACAATCGTTACAATGAATTTAAAGTTAAAGTTAAAGTATCAATGATTGTCACACACACACTAGGTGTGGTGAAATTTGTCCTCTGCATTTGACCCATCCCCTTGATCACCCCCTGGGAGGTGAGGGGAGCAGTGGGCAGCAGCGATGCGGCGCCCGGGAATCATTTATGGTGATTTAACCCCCAATTCCAACCCTTGATGCTGAGTGCCAAGCAGGGAGGTAATGGGTCCCATTTGTATAGTCTTTGGTATGACTCGGCCGGGGTTTGAACTCACAACCTACCGATCTCAGGGCGGACACACCAATGTAGAAGAAGTATACTTTTGACAGAGTAGAGTGTAGAAAGTGGAAAGATATTTTTAAAAAATGACATCCCAGCAACACTCAACGCTGAGGGAGAATATCAGGCAACATACACAACATAAAAAGTGCAAAGTAATAGGAAAGCTACTCGGAGTGTTATAGGGGCAGGCAGAGTATAAAAAGCAAATTAAATGCACTTATCATAGCTTAATCTTTATTAGAGCAACTACAGTTTAACAGCAGGTAAAAAAAATTATGTAGGTCACTTTAACCCACTTAATTTTCATTTATCCATGTAACCTTGACAACAAGAAGGCCACAGCCATGGCGTAGTGGGTAGAGCAACCGTGCCAGAAACCTGAGGATTGCAGGTTCGCTCCCAGCCTCTTACATCCCAAAAAAAAAATTGCTGCCGTTGTGTCCTTGGGCGGGACACTTCACCCTTGCCCCCGGTGCCACTCACACCGGTGAATTGAATGATGAATGATAGGTGGTGGTCGGAGGGGCCGTTGGCGCAAATTGCAGCCACGCTTCCGTCAGTCTACCCAGGGCAGCTGTGGCTATGAAAGTAGCTTACCACCACCAAGTGTGAATGAATGATGGGTTCTACATGTAAAACGACTTTGGGTACTTAGAAAAGCGCTATATGAATCCCAGGTATTATTATTATTATTTTTTTATTTTTTTTTTAAATTTTATTATTTTTTTTTTTTTTTAATAATGTCCTGCCCAGCTTCTCGGGCAAATCATACAGCAGATGTAGATGCCCATATCGGCTGTTCAGATTTACTTTACAAAAGAGAAGTGTAGGATACTTCTCTTGTTGCCTTATTTGTATTTTGACTTTATTAAATGTATTTATATTATCATTTGGTGCAGCCGGGCCGAAGCAGGAGGGGATAGAAAGAGAGAAAAAGGAAGTCAGAGGGGGGAATTGTGGGGACAAGAGGGGGATTAGACAGAGAGACAAAAACAACAACAGCAAACACAACAACAACAACAACAGAGCAACATCAGCAAATACGACATGTACAAATATGATGGTAAAAGTATTAGCAAATAAGCAGTTAGCGAAAATTTAAAAAAAATACAGAAATGACAATGAGCATAACTACACTAAAAATGGAGCAATATGAATACCAATATGAATAGTGCAATTGATAATAAACAATACCAATACTTTACCTTTATTATCAACAATACAATTGTTCAAATGCAACAATACATATACGTAATGATAACTTGAGATACGAAAGAGTGCAGAAAAATGGAGGGGAAGAAAGAGAAGCAACCTACATTAACCTTGGAGATTGTTATAGTAACAATAGGTTAAGCTTTGTCAGTGTGCCATGTGTTATACCCAGTTTACCCTAGGGCAACAACGTTAATATATGTTTGATGAAACGTGATTATGTGCCTCCCGGAGAGCCCATCCCACAAACAGTAGGTGTGGTGCCCAGGGAACCAGGGGCCACCGCCCCCACGCAGCCAAGCCGGACAGCGACAGGAACCCCAGAGCCTGGCCCACCGCACCGCCCACAAGGGCCAGCAGCAGGCCGCAGACAGACGCACCCGGCAGAGGACAAGGCACGAGAAAAGCAGGGGGCAGCCAGACCCCAAGCCACCGAGAGACCACACCCCACACGGACAGAAAGGCGGGATTCCCCGCCCGAGGGGCCCGGAGACCCCCCGCAACCGGACGGGAAGACCGCCCCCGCCCCACCGGCAACCGGTCCCCCACGACCCCGCGCCCCCCCCCCCCCCACCCCGCGCCCCCCCCCCCCCGGAGAGCGCGGCGAGGCTAGCCCACGGCCACCCCACCCAAGTCGGCCGCTACAGGACCACCCAGCACAGGGCCACGGGGACCACCCACCCCACCCGCAGGGACCCCAACGATGGAGATGGAACAACCAGCAACCGCCCCGCCGAGTCCCCCCTGAGGTAGGGGAATAATTAAATACATAAATACATAATAATAATAATAATAATATTATAAAATATATTAAAAAATAAGAATAAATAAATAATTACATTTACTTATAAAAAAATAAAAAATAAAAATAAAAAAATAAATTAAAAAAAAGAATTAAAAGATCACAGACATGCTGACACACAAGGTCGCTACCCCAACAACTGGCCGACTCGCAGCACCTCGGAATACCCTGCAGCACCAAGCTACCACAGTAGACGCAGGGACCAGACCTAGCAGGCCCCAACCAAGACGGGCACCCGGAAGGGATGGACGGTGGGACCCAGGAGCTCCAGACACGCAGTCCGGATGCAGTAGCCTGAGGCGCCGAACCCCACCCGACAGGCAGGCCCAGAACGTACCCCCAGAAATATACATACATATATATATACATACACATAAACATACACATGTACACATACACATGCATACACATACACATATATATACATACATACATACATACATACATACATACACACACACACATACACATACATATACACAGTTTGTCAGCCCCGACAACCACCACGCGAGCGCGCGCTGCCACCAGTCAAAACATCAGCCACCCCCCTGCACCAGACCCAGCAGCCACGGGCGCCCACACCACAAACAAACGGCAGCAGAAACAGCAGCCACAACACCCCCAGACAGCCAGCACTACCCAATCAAATCAAAGCGATCAAAAAAAAAAAAAAAAAAAACGCGACCGGCAACCACACGCCAACAGGATCACAGAGACCAGCCAGCGCCAGCCCACCAGCAAGCCCAAATGCCAACATGCAAACAAGAAACACCAACACCCCCCCCCCCACCCCCCACCAAAAGACCCCACCACCCCAACCCAAACCCGCACAAACACACCACCGCCCAAAAAACCGAGACACAGTATCCAGACCAGACAGGGGCGCCGCGCCGCCACCACATCAAGTCGCCAACAGAGACCCCACAGCGCAAGGTCGGGCCACACGGGCACGGACCCCACCCAACAGGAAGCAAGACCCGCGCGACGCCACACACAAATAAATAATAAGATTAAACAAAAATAATAATAATTTTATAAAAAATAATAATAATAATAAAATAAAATACAAATTAAATTAAATTAAAAATAACAAATACAAATAATTAAATAAAATAAATTAAGTAAATAATAAAAATTATTTAAAAAATAAAAAATAAAAAATAAAAAATATATATATATACATATATACACACACATATATACATATATATACACATATATATATATATATATATATAAAAATAAAATAATAATAATAATAAATTAATAAAAGCCTGGCAGGCCACCAGAACGCAGTCCCCGGAATCCGCGCCGGCCGACGAGGCAATGAGGGGTGCGCCGAACCCCAACCCCCCCACATGCATGTGTACAAGGCCCCCAGAGTGTCTACTGTGTAGTTAAAATTAGGAGGTCAGCCATTACAGCCGACCTCCAGTCCCTATTGATGCGTGTACTGTAGCGTGAGTGAGATATGTATGCTTGTGGGAACTAATAATGCGATTAAAATTGGGGGACATCAAGGTCTTGGTGGGTCCCAACCAAGCCGAGCCCTCCAAATCCTAAGTGTCTGATATGCAGCTAAGATTGAGGGATGGACGAGCATGGGACAAGACAGGAGGACTGGAGCCCCATAGGAGGCATCCTCAACCCCCCGCCATGCCTCCCTGCAGGACACTCCCCCAAAGTCCTATATTTGTGTGACTGTGTGTGCTATAAGTAGGAGGAGTAGAGGGCCCGGACATCCCCCCCAGTCCATGCGGCCGACAACCAGGAACTACGGCCAGGCCCCCCCGCCCACCACCCACCAGGCACCCCATCCGGCAAAAAGCCATAAGGGCCCAGCCCCGCGCCCACAGCCGGCATGCCATGGCATCTCTGCAGGCCTGGTGCCGCGATCAGCAATGCACACCGGGGCAGCGACACACACACATGTACCTACATACATACACACAGATTCCACCATACATACATACAAACGTACACACACACACACACACACACACACACACACACACACACACACGCTCACCTATATATACACATAAATAATTTAACATAATAAATAAAATGTATTAAATAGATAATTAAAAAAATATATATAAGTATATATATAAATAAAATTAATAAATAAATAAGGGCGGAGTAAAACACAGGAGGGAGACCCCCGCAGGGCAGTCGGGCAGCACCGCCGGGGCCCCAACAAGGGAGGCAAGCAGCCCCCCCAACCCGGCACCAGGCGGGCCCGCACAGCCGCAGCGTAGGGCGACCCCGGGCAGACCCCGCCCCGCGCCCCAGGGGAAGGAGGAAGCCCACGGACACCCGAAGCCAGAGGGGCACGAGCCGACCCCCGCCCGACAGCGGCAAGGCCCCGGCCCCACGGGCGCAACCCCCCGCCCAACCACCCACGAGAGGGGCAGCCCCCCACCCAACCCAAGGCGGTCGCCCCCAACAGCTCCACCCGTACATTCTTAGACCGGTGTAATGTATTCTGTAAAGTATTTTGAGCTGAATCAGTCGTAAATTCGGATTCTTAATCAAACGAGAAGTATTGAGGCATATTTGTTTCCAGAATTCTGGGTCAAGGCTTGTGGATACGTCTGAGTGCCATTTGGAAGTTGGGATACTTATTGTGTTATCTATTTTTGATAAGAGAGCATAAAGCTTTGGGGGAAGATGTTTTGAAGAATTTAACGGTCGTAGGATTACTTTCCCATGTTGTTTTGTTGAATCTTGCGCTAATTACAGATTTGATTTGTATATATTCTAGGAATTTATTAGGATTGATTGCATATTGTGTTATTAAACTTTTAAAAGAGATAAAACTGTTTGCATTGATGATATCCCCAAGACATCTGACTCCTTTATCATACCATGTTGGAAAGTTCAATGGCTTCTTGTTTAAAAGAAAATCAGGATTATTCCAAATAGGCGTAAATTGACAGGGAGTGAGCGGGGATCCAGTTATTTTCAAAAATTCCCACCAAGCTGTTAAGGTAGTGCGTATATTAATACTTTTGAAGCAGTTGTGTTTTCGGAGAATTTGGCTAATAAAGGGCAAGTTAGAAATTGGGATCTCCTGGCTAAGTGATTGTTCAATCTCTAACCATAAACTATCTAATAAAGTGGGATTGGTCCATTTTAATATATATTGTAGTTTATTTGCAAGGAAGTAATATGAAAAGTTTGGGAGTTCTAGACCCCCGTATTTTTTGGTTTTTGTAAAGTTTTAAGGCGGATTCGTGCTGGTTTACTCTTCCAAAGAAACTGATTGATGTGTGAGTTTAGTGATTTAAACCAGATTTGAGAAGGTTTGGTTGGAATCATTGAAAAGAGATAATTAACCCTAGGCAAGACCATCATTTGCACGGTAGAAACCCTTCCCATAAGTGAGATTGGCAGTGCTTTCCAACGCGCCAGATCATCCTCAATCAATTTTAAGATTGGGGAGTAATTCAAGCAATTCAGATCTGACAATGTGGAGGAAATTTTGATTCCCAGGTATTTAATGTTCCCTTTATGCAGTGGAATCGATGAGGTGCTCTGAAAGTCAAAATTAATTGGTAACACAGTAGATTTGGACCAGTTGATTGAGTAATCTGAAATAGAACTGAATTTATTGATAAGTGAGATTGTATCTTGAAGAGAAGAATGTGGATTTTGTAAGAAAAGTAATGCATCATCAGCATAAAGGCTTATTTTATGATGAACGGTTGCGGTATGGATGCCTTTAATATTTGCATGCTGTCGAATTGCGGTTGCAAGAGGTTCAATAAATATAACAAACAGTGACGGAGAAAGTGGACACCCTTGCCTTGTGCCCCTCATAAGATTAAACCTTGGGGAGATTTGGCTATTCGTTCTAACCGAGGCTGTAGGGAAACTATATAGGACCTTGATCCATTCTATAAATGAGTCACCAAATCCAAATTTCTGTAGAGTAGCTAAAAGAAAATTCCAATTCACTCTATCAAATGCTTTTTCAGCATCTAATGAAACAACAGCTGTTTTTGCATTATGAATAACAGAATAGTCTATCACATTGAGTAGACGGCGAACATTGTTGGACGATTGTCTCTCTTTGATGAAACCTGTTTGATCAGGATGTACTATATATGGAGTGACTTTTTCTAATCTTTGAGCTAATACTTTGCAGATCATTTTAAGATCAGCATTAATCAGGGAGATTGGCCGGTAACTGGATGGAAGTGTTGGGTCTTTATCAGGTTTTAGCAAGAGACTGATTGTGGCAGAGTTCATATTTGGAGGAAGGAATGAGTTTTCTTTAATCTCTAAAGCCATTTTCGTAAATATCGGAGCTAGCAGTGACCAGAATGTTTTGTAGAACTCCACAGGGAACCCATCAGGCCCTGGTGCTTTATTGTTTGGCATCTGTTGAAGAGCATCGTGAAGTTCATCTACAGAAATAGCAATATCTAAATTTGATACCTGCCTTGTATTTAATTTAGGTAAATCTATACCATTGAGAAATGTCTCAATGTCTGAAAGAGATGGGTCAATCTGGGGTGTATACAAGTTTCTGTAAAAGTCTCTAAATATGGAGTTAATTTCCTCAGGAACGTGAGTAATGTTCCCAGCTGAATCCTTAATGGATGGTATGGAGTTTTTTTCTTTGTTTAATTTTAGTTGGTTAGCCAAATATTTGCTTGGTTTATTGTCATGTTCAAATTTTTCCAAGCGTAACCTCTGGAGCAGGAATTGACTTTTCTTATCAATGATTTCTCTTAAATCTAATTTGAGTTTTCTCAGTTCGTTCAGAGTATGTTCATTTTGTGAGTTCGCATAAGCTATTTCTAATATTTTTATTTCATTTTCAAGTTCCTGCTCTAGTAAACGTTCCTTTTTTTTCTTGTATGATGAATAAGAAATTATTTTTCCTCGCATAACTACTTTTGCGGCCTCCCAGAGAATGCACGCCGTGATTTCTGGTTGATCATTAAAATCTAAAAAATCTGTCCATTCTTTCTCAAAATAGTTGAGGAAGTCTGGGTCCTTTAGTAATGATGTATTAAGTCTCCATTGTTTTATAGGTGCAGTTATAGTTTTGTTAGTGAGGGAAAGTGAGACAGGTGCATGGTCACTGATGATGATAGGATGAATGTGAATGTTTGCGATATCAGATAAAATTGAGCTACTAGTTAAAAAGTAATCAATGCGAGAGAATGAGTGGTGAACTGGGGAAAAATAAGTGTATTCCCTAAGAGTGTGGTGATAAGAACGGCAGGCATCGCAAAGACCATAATCGTTCATATATTGCTTAAGTATTACCACTGATTGAGACTCACGGTGACTCCCAGTTACTCTGGACCGATCTATATTTGGATTAAATACTAAGTTGAGGTCCCCTCCTAGAATCAAGCAGTGGTTTGAGTGAGGAGAAAGTGAAGAGAAGAAAGTGTGAAAAAAGGAAGGGTCATCAACATTTGGACCATAAATGTTGGCGATACATAAGTTTCTCCCGTCAACAGAAATATTAAGAATGATGTATCTTCCCTCTATGTCAGTAATGGAGTTATGGAATGTAAAGTTGACCTTTCTACTAATGAGAATGGCTACGCCTCTCTGTTTGGAGTTGTAACTAGCAAAGTATGTGTGTGGGTATTGCGATGAATGCAGTTTTGAGGTATCGGACTTGGAGAGGTGAGTCTCTTGTAGTAAAGCAATGTCTGCTTGCATACTCTTCAAATGATTAAGAATTTTTATATTTTTTTCCTTTGACCCGACTCCACGCACATTACAAGTGACAAACTGCACAGTGGACATACTAAACTAGACTGTAACTAAGTGTGTGGATGTATGTGTGTACTTTATGTGTAAATAATGCATGTCTGTATCTAAACGTAAGCCTATCATGCATATATGTAGGTGTGTATAGTGTGTATAGTTGTGCATGTATTAGCTGTGAGTGTAAATGCTGATGACGACAAGGGGACACACACAACAGGTGGAGAAATAGAAAGAGAAAAACAAAACAAAAAACATAAAAGAAAAAGAAAAGAAGAGAGTGGTGGATTAAACAGGTAGTGAAATAAGTATAAAAAGGAAAACAAAAAAGTAAAACAGTAAACATGTTGGTTTACCAAAAGAGAGAGAGAGAGCGTATGGTGTTTACGTGTGCGCTATGATGACGCACAGGTGTATTGTGAGCAAGAGGGGGGAAAAAAAAAAAAAAAGAGGGATTGAAGCATAATGAAATAACAAAAACAAAATACAACATTTACCGTGTTTCAGACGCTAATAATACAGCCACGGCGTGGCTTCCGGATCACGGTAAAGTTGGCCGTTGATGAAAAGTTTATCCACCGCGATGACTGCACGGCATCCTTCGGTGATAAACTTCTTGCGAAGCGGAAACAGATGGCGTCGCCGGTCGAGAATTTC
The DNA here is from genome assembly GCF_033978785.1 of Entelurus aequoreus. Classification (NCBI taxonomy): domain Eukaryota; kingdom Metazoa; phylum Chordata; class Actinopteri; order Syngnathiformes; family Syngnathidae; genus Entelurus; species Entelurus aequoreus. The sequence continues at coordinate 46,518,703 of NC_084734.1, read as the reverse complement.
CTTTGGAAACTGGTCGTTGATGCTGAAGTTGGATCCTTTCAGCTCTCTACCCTGGTTCCTCACTCGCTCCTTCTGCTTGAAGTGTTCGAATTTGGCTATGATGGGTCTCGGCCTCCTGTTCTCCGGCTTTTTGGCTCCAAGCCGGTGGACGCGATGGAAGGTGATGTTCCTGATGGTGTCTGCTGGAAGCTTGAGCTGATGTTCCATGAAGGACTTGATGGTTTCCTCTGGATCTTCCTCTGTCTTTTCCGGTATCCCCGCGAAGACCAGATTGTCCCTCATGCTTCTCGCCTGGAGGTCCAGCATCGTCTCCTTCATGCTCCTGTTGTCCCGGGTGAGTTGCGTCACTCCGTCGGTGAGGGATTTTACAGTCTCACGAAGAGCGGCGTTCTCCTTGGCGAGAGACATGACCTGCTGTTGTCCGAATTCCAAACTCTCACGGATGGCTTGGAATTCCTTGTGGAGCACCTCAACAAGTGCGAGGCGGCCATCCAAACAAGTCAGCCTCTTGTCGATGGAATCCAGGATGTCGGTGAAGTTTGTACCGGGTGGTGACACATGGCCAGGTGAGTCCTCCGGGCGGCTTCTTTTAGACGTTGGCGTCTTAGATGGCTTCCCCATGACGAGACGGTCGTAGCACTCTTCGATGTAGCCTTCAAGTGCCTCCAGATTTTGATATTTAAGTTTTGTTTGCTTTATTTTCTGAATGAATCAGAATTGTTTGGCAGCTGAGTGTGCCACTTGACTCTATCTTTTTTCCCGCGTCACGTACGCTCTCTCTCGCGAGACTACAGCATTACTGACGCATCTGACGCATTTTCAAACACTTCTTTTGGAGCAAACAATCATTATTATTATTATTAACGAGTTTATGTAAAAAGCAAGAACAAACTCCTTCATAAGCCTTGCTCCCACACCTGATTACACTCTGCAATCAGGTTTTTATAAGCCCTGCTGTTGCTACTCCGGTCACTGCATTGTTTCTCTTCCATGCCTGTTCAACTTGCTGTTTTCCATGCCAAATCTGGTTCCTTTGCCTGTGTGGATTTGTTTAACTGACTTGCCGAGGGAGTTTTTTCTTTTGACCTTTTACTACTTTTTGTTCAGTGGATTCACTCCCTTTTTTGTATTTTGTACACTACCGTTCAAAAGTTTGGGGTCACCCAAACAATTTTGTGGAATAGCCTTCATTTCTTAGAACAAGAATAGACCGTCGAGTTTCAGATGAAAGTTCTCTTTTTCTGGCCATTTTGAGTGTTTAATTGACCCCACAAATGTGATGTTCCAGAAACTCAATCTGCTCAAAGGAAGGTCAGTTTTGTAGCTTCTGTAACGAGCTAAACTGTTTTCAGATGTGTGAACATGATTGCACAAGGGTTTTCTAATCATCAATTAGCCCTCTGAGCCAATGAGCAAACACATTGTACCATTAGAACACTGGAGTGATAGTTGCTGGAAATGGGCCTCTACACACCTATGTAGATATTGCACCAAAAACCAGACATTTGCAGCTAGAATAGTCATTTACCACATTAGCAATGTATAGAGTGTATTTCTTTAAAGTTAAGACTAGTTTAAAGTTATCTTCATTGAAAAGTACAGTGCTTTTCCTTCAAAAATAAGGACATTTCAATGTGACCCCAAACTTTTGAACGGTAGTGTATGTTGCCGTCGCTTTTTGTTAATCATTTGGACTTTGAGTTTTTGAGTTTTTTCACACATGTGGTCCCTTTGTAAATAAATATTTTTGACTTTTGCTTGAGTCTCTGCTTTGGGGTCCAAATACGCCGCCAAACCGGCTTATGACACGTGTGACGTGATTGTCATGAACAGACACAGTAGCAGAAAATTCTGCAGAAAAGTGATAATATATCAGATTATTGGATATTATGTTTTTACCCTCTGCATTCTTTTTTTACTGAGTTTGTTGCATTTTTGTTGCACATTTTTGTTCTATGAGTATAGCCCCCGAGTCAAAAAAATTGTCCAGGTCTGCAAAAAAAAGGAAATTTATTCATCCATATTTAAAATGCTTATACTGATCAGGGTGCTTAGGAGCTGAAGCCTATCCCAGGTGATTTTGGAGGCGTGGCAGATTACACACTGTGAGTCCTGTAGGAGTAACTTTTCAATTATCTAACAGTAATTTGTGTCCCGAGAGCTTGTTTCTGAGCAGCAAATGTGAGAAAAATCCCTCCTTTGTTTGCTCAGAGGCGCTCAAATGTTTGCATTTGAATTTGATAGTGTAGGCTTCGCTACACATCTTAAATTTTAAGATGGACATCAAAGTCTGAACACTTTGTTTGTTTAGAGCCCTGGAGCCTCATGTATTAAGACTTGCATTGATGACTTACTAAAAATGGTGTACACTCAAACCCAGAAAAGGTCGCACAAACAACAAATTCAATAAAGTGTCTCAATCAACATGGAATTGTGCGCACATGTTGGAGTGGCTGGGTCTCTCCCTGTACATGCCCTATTAAGTATGCAAATCAGATTTAATTTAGCCATGTGCCTGAGATCCTGCTCTCTGTCAGAAAACACAAAGATAATGAGCAGAACGGCAAAAAAATAAGAATTTCACTAACAGTGTGTTGGAGGTGCTTCTTGCTGGAGTGGAAACATGTACTCTATTCCAGTGTTTTTCAACATTTTCTGAGCCAAGGCACATTTAGTCCATTGAAAACATTCTGAGGCACACCAACAGCAGAAAACATTTTAAAAAATGAAACTCCGCAGCCATTATTGTCAGTAAAAAAGACGTTCTCGCAATTGTTGGATATCAATTCAACCATAATCAACCATGCATAACTATAGCTCTTGTCTCAAAGTAGGTGTACTGTCACGACCTGTCACATCACGCCCTGACGTATTTTAAGGTTTTTGGTGTTTTCCTGTGTGTAGGGTTTTAGTTTTTTTCTTGCTCTGCTATTTTGTTGTTGATTGTCATGTCATGTACGGATGTACTTTGTTGACGCCGCCTGCTGCTCCACACGTTGTAAGTCTTTGCTGTCGTCCAGCATTCTGTTTTTGTTTACTTTGCAGCCAGTTCGGTTTTAGTTTCGTTATGAATAGCCATCCCTAAGCTTCAATGCCTTTTCTTAGCGGCACTTGCCTGTTGTTTATTTTTGGTTTAAGCATTAGATACCTTTCTACCTGCACGCTGCCTCCCGCATTTTGTGATCACGACAAACCTTGTTCCTGACATCTACAAAGCAATTAGCTACCTGCTGCCACCTACTGATATGCCGAGCTCTAGACAGTACAGACACTCAACAACTGCACTTTATTTGCGGATTATAATTACTGGTTTGCATAAAATATTTTAACCCAATTAGGTGAAATTACATAATTTCCCACGGCACACCAAACAATATCTCATGGTACACAAGTGTGCTGCGGCACAGTGGTTGAAAAACACTGCTCTATTCCACTATTGTTGTAAGTTAGTGCAGAAGTGCGTGCACCAAGAATAAGGTGTGGTTTAGTATTTTACACTTTACGCACAGGTTTTTATCATTAGTTGTAGTAGCAACACTTAGTAGAGCTTAGTAAATCAGCTTTTTTTGTTTAAATACACACAAACCTTAAGTATATCAGACCCACAGTCTATATGTAAGAAGTGGAAAAAGTGGAAAAGACCACAACTTGGTAACATTCAAACAGACAAAGGCATCGTCTTAATAGAGTTTACTGAAAGACTGCTTTAACCATTTCATTCCAGCATCAAGGTTTGAGTTTGGCCAGTTAACTATTGTTGATAAATAGCAGAATATGTGACCTTTAAGTGCTATTAAAAGCAAAAAAGAGGACACACTAGAGCATGATGTGTGAATGCCTTTGTCAGAATCCACACAATGATTCCCAAGAAAGTGCAGAGATGAGTCCTAAATGTGCTTTTGTTGCAACTCTTTTGACTGCCGCTTTCTGTTCACATTAGTACATTAATATTTTTTCTGACGATGCCTGACAACACACTGCTATAATTACCGTACAAGCAATGTGTGCTCTGGGAATAGGAATAGAAAGGCAAGGAAATTATACCCCCAGTTTCCCACTTAAATTTCCTGTGCATGCATGACAAAAGCTGCCGGGGACGGGGGTTACAGAAAATGTGTGATGCGGAGAAATCAAATATGCTTCGACGTGTTTGAGTTAACATTTTTAATACTGTCAGAACATTTCTGCCTGGCAGTGACATTATCAGAGGTGACCTCCTCTTGCACGCATGTGCTACTGTACTCAAGTTGCCGATTCAGTCGCCGCCACTGCCCGCCTGTACAGTACATAGCTTGTATGACGTATGAAGCGGTGCTGACCTCGCCCGTGGCAACGTTTATGAAGATTGCATATGACACAAGTAGACATCATCTAAAAAATAAATCAACTCTGGCATGTTTTTGACAGTAGCTGTGTTAAACAGTCTTTTTCAATGAACTTACCATAACAACGTATCCGGTTGTGATTTTCTAAATTATTTTACAACAGTCGGCATTCATGTTTCCACTGGTGTATTGTGGTTTTCTGATCAGTGATTGGACGGTCTTTTTTTTTTTGTCCTGTCCAGCCACTCAGGCAAATCATATTTTTGATGTAGATGCCCATATGCTGTACAGATTTGCTTTACAAAAGAGAAGTGTGGGACACTTCTCTTGTTGCCTTTGTATTTTGACTTTATTAAATGGATTTATATTAATGTTTGCCGCAGCCGGACCAGAGCAGGAGGGGATAGAAAGAAGGAAACAAAGGAAGACAGAGGGGGAAATTGCAAGGACAAGAGGGGGATAAGACAGAAAGACAACAACAACAACAACAGAACAGCATCAGCAAATACAATATGTACAAATATGATACGAAAAGTGATTGCAAAGAAGCAGTTAGTGAAGTAAATATTAATAACACAGAAATGACAATGAACATTATTGAAATGACAATGAACATTATTGCACTACAAATGGAGCAATAGAAATATCAATAGAAATAGCACTATTGATAATAAATAACAATAATTATCTCTATTATCAACAATACATCTGTTTCAAATGCAACAATACATGTAGTGCATGTAATGACAACTTGAATAACAAAAGAAAGCAGATAAATGGAGGGGAAGAAAGAGAAGCGAAATGTATTAACCTTGTAGATAGGGCTGTGTGATATATTGAATATACTCGATATATCACGGGTTTGTCTCTGTGCGATACAGAAAATGACTATATCGTGAGTATTCCAGTATACGTTCTCACGCAGTTGCTTTTAGCTGCAGGCATTACACTACAGGCTTTTCTCACTCTTTCTTGTCTCTCCTTCTCACAGAGAGATAAAACAAACGCACCTTGTTACATATGTCACATACTGTCGCGAGTGCAACGTCATACACCCTCACCGAGCAGAGAGGTAGCTGCATGGGTAAAGTTAGCTGTGGCAGGTGGTGCAAGCGGAGCGGTGCGAGTGGTAATACGAGAGAGAGAAAGATGCCAATCTGGTAACAAATGGAGGAAGAATTAATTCCCAAGAAAACCATCATCTGGCGGTGGTTTGGCTTCAAGCGGGAAGATGTTGAACAGACAACTGTAATATGTCAAGAATGCGGCAAAAGCGTTGCTACAAAAAGTAGCAGCATTACTAATTTGTAGCATCATTTAAAAAGTCACCCGCTAGAGAGTGAAGAGTGCTTGAAACTCCGCATGTCAACATCTCGGCCGGTGCCACACCAACAAAATGCCGAAGCAAAGAGCACTGACCCAATTGAGCATGGCATCTTACATTTCCACATCAACAAAAAATTGTCAACAACAGAAGGAGATAGTGCCGCAGTAACCTACCACATAGCGAAGGACATACACTATTTGATTTCTTATTATGCAGCTCATTTTTATTTTACACTTTTTGAAATATCTTGTGTGACATCATGCACAAAAGTGCACTATATTTGTTTTAAAATATTGTAGTGGCATTCTGTACAAAAAGTGCACTTTAATTTAGTGTTGTTTTGGTATGTCATCTTAGTGACATCATGCACAAACGTGCACTAAAATGTCTCTGACAATCTTGCACTTTCTGTTTTGAAATTACATGAATATTTGTACCACTGCTTAATAACTGTTTAATAAATACATTTTTGGTAAATTGACTTAATTGATAAAAGTTTAAAATTAACATATAATAATGCAGAATGAACAAGATTGTTTTAATGTAGACACATAGAATCATCATACTGGTGTGATAATATGCATCAAGTGTTAATTCAAGGCTAAGGCAAAATATCGAGATATATATCGTATATCGTGACATGGCCTAAAAATATTGAGATATTGATAAAAGGCCATATCGCCCAGCCCTACTTGTAGATTGTTATAGTAGAAATAGGTTTGTCAGTGTGCCGTGTTTTACCCAGTTTCCCCTAGAGGAACAACGTTAATATATGTTTGATGAAATGTGATTATATGCATGAGTGTATGTATGCATATGTGCTTGTATATGCACAGTCTGTGTAAATGTATGTGTGTACAGTGAGTGTGCATGTGGATGAATGTGGATGTACTGTATGTGGGAGCGTATGTACCTATCTATGTATGTGGGTTATGGTTCTCCCGATACCAATAATTTGGTACCGATACCAAAATGTGTATTGATACTTTTCAAAATAAATGGAACTATAAAAAATGTTAATAATGGCTTTATTTTAATAGAAAATCTTACAATACGTTAAACATATGTTTCCTATTGCACTCAAAGAACAATTTCAGAAGGTTAAAATATAAATTAAAAGGCATTAAACACATTGGGCTTTTATTATTGCACTCAAAGAACAATTTACAATTTTCCATTATACATATAGTCTGCCATAATCAAGGATTAGGTTAGAATAGAATAAAAAGCTTTATTGACATTATGTTAAATTATTCATGATTTATGGTTGCCTTTCCTGGTCCGTGCATATTAGTAAATACTAAAAACTAAACTATGGCTAATAGTACATAGATAAGACTTGCAGCAGGTAAAACACACATTGGTAAAGATAAAACACAAATTGTAGGAATTTGTTACAAAATGGTTGCATTAGTGGACATTAATTGGGCAGTTTTAACTCCGTTAATATTTGGCATCAAGCCAAGCAGCTGTGTGTGCGTCTACGTATCTACATGTGCACAGCAGGGGAGAGAGTTATCTATATATTATGAGAGTAGCGTATGTGTGTTTGCAAACAAAAGATGAAATGTGGGCTAATACTTTACAGATACTGTAATATGATTGTTCATGTTTTTCAGTCAATACAAATTGGTGTCTTGTCGCATTGTTGTGTATTACAAACTCAAACGCGTTTCTTGCTGAAGTAAAAGCTAGGTTATTTCTTGCCGTAGTTATTTTTTACGGCTAATACCAAAGCACGTCGATGTGTTACTACGATTTAAAAATAGTTCCTCAGTGTTCGCTCTTACAATAACAATGTTGCTACAGTTTTGTTATTATACAGGTTATGGAACGTACATGAAGTATTGGAGACAGTTTCTGAATACATTTTTAAAGTGATTTGGAGGTAGAATTGATTTTTCCCACTGGCTGCATTGCTCGCTACCTAGAACGTGTCGATTTTTACATGTTAGAATGAAAAAAAAGTTAGTGTTCGGCATGCTCATCTGCTGCCGGGCACTAATCAGAGACAGGTGAAAAAAATCAGCACCCATGACAACCTAAACACACAAACTTAAGGGTGCTGAAAACAGAACTGAAACCACAAGTGAATCACAACCTAAATAAACGTAAACAAACTGTGATCCGGGCAACGGATCATAACATATTGATAAATGAGACATCTTCTATCATTTATCACATATCCAAGAAATAAAGTGAATCACAACTTATTAATAACTATTTATTCATGTGAACTTTATTGATTATTTATGTGTTTGTTTGTGTTACAGACTGAGTACAGGACGTGGACAAACGAATGTGATAGCAATTGCTATGAAACAGAAAAGGGGTAACATTAACAATAGCATTAACATCTTCCTATTCCTTTTCGGACATGTTGTAATATGAAATTGTAAATAGGTGATGTACCACATTGCAACTGTATGCATGTTCCAAATAGACCAGAACCATAACCATTTAACCATAGATGCTACAGGACATGTTTACAAAAGCCCTTACAATGAATCATTTATTAAACAAATATTGAGGTATTCCTCTTTCTTCCTACATGTTCCCGTGAAGACATTTCCTGGAAATATTCAGCCATACTCCCGATTGACAAATAAATAAATTAAGATGTGTGTTCAAGTAGTTGTTTTTTTCTCTACCTATTTGTGTGCTGGAAAAAGAACAACAAGCTCCCTTGGAGTCCAATAATTAGAACTACATCCATGTGGATATACTGTAACCTTGGGGAACATTGTGAACATGAACACTCGCTGTACATTTTCTTCCTGACAGTGAACAAGCTGTTTTTTTAAATAGTCTCTCCACTTCTCCGATTTCCAACAAGGCTTCCCTATGCCTCGCTTCTCAGCCATCTGCGACACCGCCGCGTCTGCACTCATTTCAAGGCTGCTTGGCATAAATATTCACATGAGACATATGTAGCGCTCAACACTCGCATCTCAGCTGATTACACTCTCCGCCTCCTCCATCCTCATGAGTGGCAAGCGTGTTCGCCACCGGAGGCCGTTCTCCTCATTGTTAAAGTTCGGGACCGGCCAATTTAGACACAAGCAGCCGAGAGATCTCCCAACAGCCGTTTTTGCCCATTTTACATGCACACTGTGCGGCATGTTTTGCGTGGGAGGCAGCGTGGGTGAGCGCTCTCTGGGCCTTTCACGAGTGTGTGCGTGGAAGATGAGAGGGACTGAAGCGTGTGAAGACGCAAGGAGAAACAAACAAACACGGCGGCAGTGAAGCTAAAATACTTTTTAGCGTGGAAAATGTGACTTTCACACATTGCACAAGAAGAAGGAAAAATGAAGGTTTGTGCTTGTAGGATTCGCAGGCCGCTAATGAGGCGGCAGGTATGGAAAGGGCAAGCGACGGGTCGCTGAGCAGGTCAGAGGGAGGGATGATTGCTATGCAGGTTGCAGGTAGGAGCGGCAAGATCATTGCGCTGGATCTGATGATGTGGAGGTAAGCTAATGAGCTGAGCTTGCTGCTCGCCGCCTAAATCATCGCACTTCGCCCCGACTAATAGTCTCTTTGCTTTAGCAGATATCTCTTTATCTGCATGAAGAACCCAAAGAATAAAAGTGTTCCTTAAATTGGAGGCAAAATTAAGAGTGTTTGTTGTTCGAATGAAGACATGAAACTGTACAATCATGTTTTGTAAATCCCCTGCAGATTATTTTTGATAATCTGAGAGCGTTTTCATAAGTAAATATGCTGCTTGTAAATGTTCTTTGGGCTTAAAGCCCACTTTTTAACTTTAACTTGAACTTTAATGTAAAAGTGCCCTTTTAGTGACATTTTAATTGGTTTAGACAGGGGGTCAGCAACCCGCGGCCTATTGAAAATGGAAAAAGATGGGGGGGAAATATTTGTTTTGTTTTAGTATGTTTTTTGTTGGGCAGCACGGTGATAAAGGGGGTTAGTACATGTGCCTCACAATACAAAGGTCTTGGGTTCGATCCTGTGCTCGGGATCTTTCTGTGTGGAGTTTGCATGTTCTCCCTGTGACTGCGTGGGTTCCCTCCGGGTACTCCGGCTTCCTCCCACCTCCAAAGACATGCGCCTGGGGATAGGTTGATTGGCAACACTAAATTTGCCCTAGTGTGTGAATATGAGTGTGAATGTTGTCTATTTGTGTTGGCCCTGTGATGAGGTGGCGACTTGTCCAGGGTGTACCCCGCCTTCCGCCCGAATGCTGCTGAGGCTCCAGCACCCCCGCGAGGCCGAACGGGACAAGCGGTAGAAAATGGATGGATGGATGGATGTTTTTTGTTGGAGAACAAACATGACAAAAACCTTCCCAATTGTTAGAAAGCCCACTGTTTAATATGTTTGTGTGTATGGTTCACTGATGAGAGTATTTGGTGAACATTGTTTTGTCCTACTAATTTCAGCGGTTCTTGAACTCACCATAGTGTGGACTGTGACGCAACAGTTTGTTTACATGTAAAATCTTCAACTCCTTCTTTGTCTCATTTTGCCCACCAAAAGTTTTATGCTGTGCGTGAATGCACAAAGGAGCGCTTTGTTGATGTTATTGACTTGTTGGAGTGCTAATCAGGCATATTTGGTCAATGCATGACTGCAAGCTAATCAATGCTAACATGCTATTTAGGCCAGCTGTATGTACATATTGCATCATTATGCCTCATTTGTAGGTATATTTGAGCTCATTTAATATCCTTTACTTTCATCCTCTTTGTGTATAATTTAGTTTTGCATGTCTCATGACACATTATCTGTATGTAATATTGGCTGCATTTCGTTGCATAGTTGTTTGTGTGCCATGTTGTTCCAGACCACAGCAAACATTACCTAGCTTGCCAAAGATTGTAATGAATCTACTAGAAGAAGACAGCCTGCTGTTTCCTTTAACTTGGACACACACATCTGTATCTTTGGCCATTAAAAGACAGTAATTTCCAGGGGTTATCTCACCTTCTGAGTAGCCTCTGTTTTACTAATGGTTTCTAATGTTTTAAACGTGTGTAGAATAAATATTAAATTTCAACATTTCTGTCAAGGAAGATTTGCTTCAGCCTGCGACACATAGTCATTTTGATAGTAGGCTACTATAGCTAATATAGACAGTTACGTCATGTGTTGCCTTCATTATAAGATTTATATACGGCTTTTCATTTTTTGCAGCTCCAGACAGATTATTTTTTTGTATTGTTGGTCCAATATGGCTCTTTTGAGTGTTTTGGGTTGCCGACATCTGGCCTAGGCAAATGGTCAAAAACTGAATTAATTGAACAGTACATAAAAATGAACTCATTAACTTTGCCCGCATTTATAGATTGCTATGTCCCTGTGTCTTTATTTTCTTCGTTTGGCACTTCCAAACAGAGTGAAAAAGGGTTCACTATGTCCATCGCTCTCAGCACCTGAATGTGTTCATTTAATTGCAGAATTAAATGACACATTGAACCCTTTTGTCAGTCATCCACAATATTTTTCTCAGTGGGCGAAGGCTTGATCGCTAGCTTACACACGCTAGATGCACTAACAGAGCCACGGGAGTCGCGACTCGCCCGCCTGTAAAAAGCACTACATGGTGGTAATAATTAGGATATGATGATATACTTGTAAAGCAAAATGTTTCGGCTTCAAACGAGTGAGCAACATAAGCCCATCAACACGGACGGAGTATGCCAAATTTGTTGAAAAGTGATGGCAAAAAAACAACCAATCCAGTTTTCCAACTGGGGGATGACTGCACTTCAAGATGTTTAATATTTATTGAAGTTCAGTTTTTAATAACAGAGATGAATCTTAATTTATCTTAATTATTCATATACTTATTTAGAATAATTAAAAGGTATGTACCTTCCAAAGACAATGATTAAAAAAAAAAAAAGGATAAATGGTGATGGTAGATTATTGGGATTTATGTTATTCTGGGCTGTTAAAAAGAACAACAATGTACATTGTCCTAAACCGAAAAATGTGTCACAAAAATAGTAATAAAATCCAAACTGTGCATTTTATGAACCATTCCACCTCAGTTCTATTACACTATTGTGAGACCACTCAGAGTTGTTTAAAACGGATCTAACATGATGTGATGTGAAGATTCCAACATAGTGAATTCAAGTAACCCTAACCTTAAAGAGCCTCTCTTATGCTGACAACATTGGCACTTATTTCAGTGATACAGTAGTGATTTTAGGCTTACTTCTTAACGGGTTTCAGCACATTTTAGAACACACACTTTTGGCTCCAAAATGTGGGCAGGCCTGCATCAGCTTGCTGATGTCACTTACAGAAGACGGGACTCAAATGTATATTTCATAGTATGTATTTTGGTCGCATCTTTATCAATCTACGGTTTTCCTCAAAATGCTTGAGGAAATGCTAAAAGAGCATAAGGTAACAGACTGTAAAACTTAATACCAACCTTACATAAGTAAATGGATTATACTTTATTTTTTCCTAAGTGTTCTGTTTACCGACTCACCAAAGGTAACACCTACATGTCAAAAACTTAATTTTACTTGATATGGTCTTATTGCACTTACTGAGTACTAGACTGTATACTTTATTGTGTTTAAGTATCAGCAACTACTGAAATTATGAGTGTAAAGTCAGTATTTTACTTAGGCTTATAAACAAAATGATGCAGATATTACTTGAGTAAGTTTAAGTGGCATGTGCAGTTCAGTTTTTCACCACAAGGCGATTCAAATCACTTCCAGTCCATGTTCTGCAACACACATGGCGGAAAATAACCGATACAGTCTGCTTTGCCAGTCCAAATGCATTCAATGTTTTCCGTAGTCTTCCCTCGTCGACCAGGTACAACAAAACACACGCTACCTTTTTTATCACATCTACGGGAGCCTGCATTCTCGTTGTCTCCCCTTCAACAAATGGAAAAAGTTTTTCGGTAAGTAGAATCAAAGCTGACCCGGACATTCGAAAGTTCTCTTGCCGTCTGAGAAGTGTTGTATCCGAAATAGCTGCAATCGCGAGTTTCCTTCTCTTAAGATATTCATGTGTGATTTCCACAAGCGTCTGTACATGTAGAAGAATGAGAAACACGGGCATGTCTGGATGACTCGCCTCCATCTTTCCAGTGGTTAGCTCTGGTTGTTACGAAGCTGGTTATGGCGTGTTCTTTCTGACGTCACTTCCTGTGTGGGGCGTGGTCTTTCTGATGTAACTTCTTCTCCGAACTCAGTTTGTAAACGATCAATGAGTCCATACAGAGCTAAGAGCCGGAGATTCAAGAAATACACGGCGCACTTACCGTGTAAAAAATTATCCAATGAGGGGGGCCTTAAACGATGGTTTAGTGTGGCTGAAATGGGGCTTAGGCTAAATAATTATTTGTTTAAGGAGTTATCCGGCTTAATGGAGACAGGGCCTAAGAGTGTGAAAAGTATTCGCAGTGTGGCGATGTAGATGTTGGCTGAGAGTCCATCATCAAAGGAATCTGTGTCACCATGGGTGAAGATCCAGATCAGCTGGTACAGGAAAAATTGGTGTGTATATGAAACTCTACACTCTTTTCCTACTCTCATTCTTCATTCTTTGAGCTGAAAATATTAACCAATTAAAAAGTTTTACAATATACACTGTTCAGTACTATCATAGGTATTACAAGTTTCATTAATCAGGTGATAATTGGTGAGGCTTCATTAATGACTTAGTGTGAACTTTCCTCGTAATCATTACTGAAACCTTACTCTTTGCAAAGTAAACTATACAAAGAGTAAGGTTTCATTTATTTGGAGCAAACGTTACTTTGTAAAAAGTAAGGTTTCATTAATCGCTTATAGTACCCTTAAATTGTTCATATGGTAGTAACTGTTAATTAAATTGTGCCAACTTGTGTCTGCAATTAAACTTTACTAAATTCCAATTTGCAGTGCACAGGCTATTGTCTCTTTAGAAGAAGAGATGGAAGAGAGGGGGACACAGGTCCGGTGGCCTTGGATGAAGTGCTGGCTGTCCAGAGTCGGGACCCTGGGTGGACCGCTCGCCTGTGCATCGGTTGGGGACATCTCTGCGCTGCTGACCCGTCTCCGCTCGGGATGGTCTCCTGCTGGCCCCACTATGAACTGGACTCTCACTGTTATGTTAGATCCACTATGGACTGGACTTTCACAATATTATGTCAGACCCACTCGACGTCCATTGCATCCGGTCTCCCCTAGGGGCGAGGGGTCACCCACATATGCGGTCCTCTCCAAGGTTTCTCATAGTCATTCACATCGACGTCCCACTGGGTTGTGAGTTTTGCCTTGCTCTTATGTGGGCTCTGTACCGCGGATGTCGTTGTGGCTTGTGCAGTCCTTTGAGACACTTGTGCTTTAGGGCTATATAAATAAACATTGATTGATTGATTGATTGAAGAGCAGGGAAGTCTGGAAATGGCGATTCTTTTATAGGCTATTTCTTTTTTCACATCATGTTAATCATATCAGTTTTGAAATAATCATGGACCAGGGCGACAAAAAAAATGCAATTAAGTGATGGAAATAGTTTTACACGGCTTTATCTGTACTGTCCATGGGGGGAAACAGGCCCTAGTTCTGTAGATGACTTTACACCAAGAGGGGGCGATGTTTCAAGTACAGCTAGTCATCTAGCGATTACTCAAAAACATATTGATATTGCAAGAAACGACTGTCAAATGTATTATCAGGAGTCAAATATACACAAACGAGAACTTATTAGGGAAATGTTGGTTATCTGAACGCTATGGGCCCTTTGATATCTGTGCATAAGATTCGGTATTAAGAAGTATAGGTTTCATCCTGAAAATGTTTATTTTTCCAATCCCAGCCGTTGCTTGTACAGGATCCACCATAAATCTGTTATATTTAAAAACTGTCAGTTCAGTTGTGTGATCTACGTTCAGCACACGATCACAAAGCCCTCTTGTTGTCTGACAGTGACCACAAACAAGGAGCTTTAACAAACAGGAGGCATGGCGCAGCGTGGAAGCGGGAGACTTTGTTAGCCTCTGATCAATGAAGAAGGTCGAACGCACTCCCTAGGGACGCTGCAGTCATTCCAGCACAACCCAGAAGCCAGAGCCACCCAGAGCGGATGCGGTGTCAAAGAGCAAGACAGGAACATCAAGCGGCGCTCAGACCTTCATGTCGAATCTTTAAGATTTCGTGTTTCATGTCTGGCTGACTCTCGCTGCGGCGTTGCTCGCAAGTGCAGCGCTTTGAATCCAAGCCCCCGAGATTAAGCGTCGGGGTGAATTGTCAAGTCGCCGTCATTTTAAAAATAGGAAAAAAGGCAGCTTTTATCGTGCAAAGCGGATATGCACGTGTGAGCCAAATTTATTCAGCAATTCCCTTCATTTATTTTGTCAAAAGACGTGTTCATACAAACCTGTCACCTGTCATCTTCAAACATTTGAACATTTTCATCAGTCTCACCGTCCTGTCCCGGCTCGCTCCTAGATGCAGTATGAGGAACATTTGCTCAGGTGAATGATGGATGACAAACATCTTGCAAAGTCACCAAGAGCAGGCAAAAAAAAAACATCCAGTGGCTTTGGAGGAGTAATTTTTGGACTACAAATGAAGGCTTGCCAGAAGATCAGCCCATATATTGTATTCCTGCTGTTGAACTTGCCTTTCATTTGTGAGGCGAGATTTATTTTCATTCTCTCGTCTGTGTAAATCAGAGCTGCTTTGGGATTAGAATTTGATTCCTCAGGAGAAAAAAGGTTATGTCCTAAACAAGTTCAAGACCACACTTAGGTGTATTTTAGCAAAATGTGGAATACAATCCAGAATTGGGATGTTCGATAATTATCTGACTCATAAGGAATTATAACGTCTCACTGATAATATAAAAAAATTGCTCCAATAACCGATAAAAAAATGCTCCAATGAGGCACTAATACCCGGACTGTGCTGTAGGTGAACAAATCAAGCGCTCCTACCTGGTAGACGGTCATTAACTTCCCATGAACGCAGCGGAGCTCACAGTGTAAACAAACATGGCGTCGATCGTGCGGGACTTCTTCACTCCTTCAGACGAAGACATCCTGCACCAAATGCCCTGCAAACACTCTGAGGAAGGTAAAAAAAACACCTGGGTTCAACATATTGAACCTCACAAGCCACCCGAAATGTCACAAAAACACCTGGGCCACCAAAGAAGCTGTACCCAAAGTCGCCTCCGATGCGTCCAAATAGTAGTGATGGGTCTCGTTTACATTTTTACCAATATTAGTACCGAACCGGTATTTTTGAATTGGTGTTACTACGGTGCCCGAGCAAGTAATTAAAAAAACTTAAAACACAGGAGAGCAGAGCGCAAAAAATACCAGAAAGGCAGAAATACAAAATATTTCACAAAAGAGTGCGTCGAAGGAAATGGCTTTTAATTTCACAAATTAAAAAAAGCGATCAATAACAAAAGGAAAGGCCAGGATCATAACAGCATGCAAATTATGCTAGGCTTGGAGAGTGAAACAAAAAACAATGTCACTGAAAGGAAACAGCCAGTGACACGAAAAAAAGAAAAAATATAACAAGTAGCAAACAAAAGAAGACCACAAGGGGAAAAACGCAAGACTGAGCAATCCAATACAAAACTAAAAAACCACAAAAAAAACCCAGGAATATACTCAACCAGCTGGAGGAACTGGAAGCAAACTGACTAGGCGTGGAGTCACAAGTAGAAAGATCACGCACCAACCAGGTGTGAGAGGGGAGACTAAATAGGCGGAGGTAACTAGGATACAGCTGTGCTCGTCACTTCCGCCTTTCCTTGGGTACCATGGCAACTGAAACATAAAAAGGCACAGAGAGACTACGCCAGCAGGAAGCACCAAAACACAAATATGTAACAGAAACAAAAACACACCCGCCCCATCTCACCCTGTCGACTTCCTGATTGCCATCCTTTTTTCACATCAAGACTGCACAACTTCATCATCATCATCATCATCATCATCATATAAGACGGATTAGCTCTATCATAATAGTGATGTCATCATTTATTCGTACAAATCTAAAGTTACAGTTCGTCTTATCCACTATTGTTTGAGTCTTTCTCACCTCAGGGTTTGCATAAACTACACTTAAATGTTAAATAAAAACATTTAAGACATACATAAGTTATGAAATAATAAATAAAAATAAAAATAATCCAGAATCCAGAGTGTATCTATGGACAACAGACCTTTGCTGCTCTTAAACAGCTGACAACAAGATGCTTCAACTAGAAACATTTTTTACATATGATCCAGAGCTTTGTGCTTCCATTAGTGGCAGCTCATTCTTGCTCCAAGACCACTTTGACAATTCCATTAAAAGCTTACTAAAGATGATTTATTCATAAGAATCAACTAATAATAACACACAAAGACGAGACGGAAAGAGTTCATTATTAAAATGTGGGCTCTTGAGCTTGCTATCCAAAGTAACACAAGCGAGTTGCAAGCTGCTATTACATTATCATGTTGATTTATTTTTTCAAAAATTACTCAACCAAGTCAAATTAAAGCCCTTTGAGGAATCATAAAAACTAAAGGGCTGACTGTCATGTATTGGTACTCAGGTCACGGGACAATACCGGAACCATAGTAGGGGGAACCTAAGGGCGGGGGACACAGGATATGAGGACATGTGTTATGGGTTCCACACCGGGAAGTAAAGGAACGAAGAGAGGGAATAAAAGGCGGAAAAGACAATACATTTTCTTTGTGGATTGTTAATCTTAGAGTGCACTAACTAATAAGTGACAAGTTGGGCACACAACACCGACTACAGCCATTTTAATTTTTAATTTTTTCATTTATTTATTTATTTCAGGCAATGACATAAAAAAGTACAAAGTTGACAACACATAATAAAATAAATTAATATAGTGCAAAAGGTAATGTATAGTATGTAATGCATGATTGTCCAGTTTTGCCTGAAAGCGAGAGGGAAGAAGATAATTTATTTAATCCCACCCCCAGTTCTCCATTCAGTGATTATTCACAAGAGTTTCACTGTTACTTTGTTCAAGGATTATAATACAAATGTTGTATCATAGTGGCATTACCACAGGTAACAATAATTATTACACTGTAACAATAATTTGTATCAACAATGTAGGAATAATGAATATACCAACAATGGTAATAGACAAAATACCAACAATGGTAATAGACAACATAGCAACCATGGTAAGAGACAAGATAGCAATAATGGTAAGGAAACATTGAGCACATTTTAACACTTTGAGACAGAGTACAACAGCAGGTCAATTTAAAGACCCTCATCTCTATATTTGAACCAGACCCCATGTTTGTATAATAGTTGAAATCGATTATCATACGCAAATACGGTGTTAGCTTTCACTGTTATGCTGATGACACTCAACTCTACATGCCCCTAAAGCTGACCAACACGCCGGACTGTAGTCAGCTGGAGGCGTGTCTTAATGAAATTAAACAATGGATGTCCGCTAACTTTTTGCAACTCAACGCTAAGAAAACGGAAATGCTGATTATCGGTCCTGCTAGACACCAACATCTATTTAATAATACCACCTTAACATTTGACAACCAAACAATTAAACAAGGCGACTCGGTAAAGAATCTGGGTATTATCTTCGACCCAACTCTCTCGTTTGAGTCACACATTAAGAGTGTTACTAAAACGGCCTTCTTTCATCTCCGTAATATCGCTAAAATTCGTTCCATCTTGTCCACTAGCGACGCTGAGATCATTATTCATGCGTTCGTTACGTCTCGTCTCGATTACTGTAACGTATTATTTTCGGGTCTCCCTATGTCTAGCATTAAAAGATTACAGTTGGTACAAAATGCGGCTGCAAGGCTTTTGACAAAAACAAGAAAGTTTGATGATATTACGCCTATACTGGCTCACTTGCACTGGCTTCCTGTGCACTTAAGATGCGACTTTAAGGTTTTACTACTTACGTATAAAATATTACACGGTTTAGCTCCAGCCTATCTCGCCGATTGTATTGTACCATATGTCCCGACAAGAAATCTGCGTTCAAAGAACTCCGGCTTATTAGTGATTCCCAGAGCCAAAAAAAAGTCTGCGGGCTATAGAGCGTTTTCTATTCGGGCTCCAGTACTCTGGAATGCCCTCCCGGTAACAGTTAGAGATGCTACCTCAGTAGAAGCATTTAAGTCCCATCTTAAAACTAATTTGTATAATCTAGCCTTTAAATAGACCCCCCCTTTTTTTTAGACCAGTTGATCTGCCGTTTCTTTTCTTCTCTCCTCTTCTCCCCTGTCCCTGGCGAGGGGGAGTTGCAGAGGTCCGGTGGCCATGGATGAAGTGCTGGCTGTCCAGAGCCGGGACCCCGGGTGGACCACTAGCCTGTGCATCGGTTGGGGACATCTCTGCGCTGCTGACCCGTCTCCGCTCGGGATGGTTTCCTGTTGGCCCCGCTATGGACTGGACTCCCGCTGATGTGTTGGATCCACTGTGGACTGGACTTTCACAATGTTATGTCAGACCCACTCGACATCCGTTGCTTTCGGTCTCCCCTAGAGGGGGGGGGGGGGGGGGGGGTTACCCACATATGCGGTCCTCTCCAAGGTTTCTCATAGTCATTCACCGACGTCCCACTGGGGTGAGTTTTTCCTTGCCCGTATGTGGGCTCTGTACCGAGGATGTCGTTGTGGCTTGTACAGCCCTTTGAGACACTTGTGATTTAGGGCTATATAAATAAACATTGATTGATTGATTGATTGATTAATATTTTGGCATTGCTTGTGTTGTAAATCCAGTTTGTTGCATAGTTTTACTCCGCATACAGACACACAAAAACGTTTACAAGTGGTTTGAGCTCTCAGCAATAAGAAATATCCAAAGCCTCTCAAGTTATGAGCCTCCACTCGTCTTATAAAAAAAAACGTTGTAGATTAGGCGGCAATAATTTGTTAAATGCTTTATATACGCTTATTAATGTATTATATTTAACAAGGTCATCAAATTTGAGCAACTTTGATTGCATAAACATAAACAGATTATGAGTATGTTCTAAATAACCAACGTTGTGAATGATCCGCACTGCTCTTTTTTGTAATATGATCAGAGGATGAATTGTGTTGTGGTAAGTATTCCCCCATACTTCACCACAGTATGTAAGGTATGGGAGTACCAAGGTGCAGTATAGAGTACAGAGTGCATTTTCATTGAGGTATAGTTTTGCTTTGTTTATAATTGAGAGGCTTTTGGAGATTTTTGTTTTAATGTGTCTGACAAGAGGTTTCCATGATAGTTTACTATCAATTATTACTCCCAAAAATGTATTCTCATTTACGATTTCAATTTGGGTACCATCAATACTTATTTTCTGTTCAGGCGTTACGTTGCGATTTCCAAACATCACTATCTTAGTTTTATTTAAATTCAAAGATCATTTATTTGTGTCCATCCATTTTTTTACTATGCTTAGTTCTGTGTTTACTGTATTTATGAGCTCATTATAGTCATCACTACTGTAGAATATATTTGTGTCGTCTGCAAATAGTATAAATTTCAGTACTTTGGATGTATTAAACATATCATTAATATATACATTAAACAGTTTTGGCCCCAACACGGACCCTTGGGGGACACCACAAGCAATGCCAAGAGTATCAGATAAAAATTGACCCATTTTTACAAACTGTACCCTCCCTGTTAAATAACTTTTTAACCAGTCACCAGCCAGCCCCCTAATTCCATATCTTTCCATTGTATCTAGTATAATTGAATGATTAATGGCATCAAAGGCTTTGTTTAGATCAATAAAAATACCAACTGCATATCTTTTATGCTCCAGTGCATTAGTAAATTCTTCAATAGCTACAGTTATCACCATTGAGGTTGTTCGTTTGGACCTAAAGCCATACTGACTGTCATTGATTATATGATGCTTCTCAAGAAAAGATTCAAGTCGAGAGTTAAATAGTTTCTCTAAGATTTTTGAGAACTGAGGCAAAAGAGAGATTGGTCTGTAATTGGTGAAAGTGTGTTTGCTGTCACTTTTGAAGAGCGGAGTTACCTTAGCGATTTTCATTTGACTTGGAAAGCAGCCAGTCTGGTATGATAGGTTACATATATAAGTTAAGGGTTTTACAATATTCAGTATAACTTTTTGAACCAATGTTGATATCATGGCAGTCAGTAGAGCACTTAATTTATAGTCATTCAGACTAAAATCAATACCTTTATTTTTTGGCTTTTAACACTATGTGAGTTGTGTGGTCTTCTGTCCTCTGTTGTCCTCTGTTTTTTTTTTTTTTTTTTTATGTCTATTTTACTGTTTTAATTGGTTTTACCCTTTAAAATCGTTTTTAATCATATTTATTTTTTATATTGTTTTTGCATTGGTTTTCTATTCATTTATTCTTTGTTTTTATTCAGTCATTGGTGTAGCATAATATTGTTTTTAATATTGTTTTTAACATGGCTGTGCAGCACTTTGGAAACATTCTTGTTGTGTAAATGTGCTATATAAATAAAGTGGATTGGATTGGATTGGATTTATCATTGTTGAACCAGGTTTCAGTAATTGCAACAATGGTAAATGGATGACAAAACTCTTTCAAGTAATCCTTGGTAGCCTCAAAGTTAGTGTACATGCTTCAACTATTGAAATGTATTATTGGACAGACTATCTTCTGATTTTACACTGCTTTCATATTGTTCACAGGTAAAATAATTACAGTTTTTTACCATCGCAGAGAAACAATTATTATCAGGGTCTACCTCCATATCAGTCTCTGTTGTGGCGTGCTCTTGATACTCACACATTTACAGTTATTTTTTTGATTTTGTAGGATCGTCTGTAACATGTCCATATCAATACTTGGTGTGGTCTGTGTTCTTGGTGTGAGTAGCATTGAGATGATGTACAAGTCACAAAGCTACATTGATACCAAGTACTGCATCAATGTCAATACTTATCAAGATCTTCTATTTTCCTCACCACCAAGACTTTTGCTTCCTTCAGCGTCCCATTTAGTTTGATGAAGATCTTACAGTTCGTTACCCAGGTTTGTTGAATCTTGCTTTGCCTTTTAAGTTGCCGTGCGATCCTTGCAATGTCAGCATTTTTCTTTGTCAAGTGTTCATTTATGAAAACATTTGTACCTTTAAGTTTGCGTCCTTGCTTTAATAGTGCGATTTTCTTTTTCCTGTTTGTGAATCTCATGACAGCTGGTGGTCTCTGGTTCCTCATGGGCAGTGGGTGACAAGCCTCGATGTGCTCCAGGTCCATCTCTATCCTCCTGCTCTGGAGATAGGAAGCCACCTGCTGCTCCACCGACTGTGTCTCCTGCTCGCTGGGCTCCCCGCTGTCCGCGGCCACCGCACGCGCGTAGGAGCGCGGCTTAATTTTGATGCCAGTGATGACCACATCATTCATGCGGGAGTATTGCTCGAGCTCGTCCACTCACCGCTCCAGATCCACAATGTGCCGGTCCTTCTCCACGTTCTGGACGCGTAGCTGTTTCACCTCCTCTAGTAGCCAAGAAGCTGCTCCTGCTGCACTCTGACCCATTGGCGTTGTTAGGCCTATTTATAATATTCTTAAGCCCCCCTAAATAATTTGGTGTTATATTTGATTTATTTATTTTTTATTTTATTTTTTTTACAAATACATGCCGACATATTCATTATAAAGTGGCCCGAATATGAGTTTAAATAAATAATCATATTACCTGTCATTATTCACTCAGTTTCCCCTCACTTCATAGCGTAAGGTAGAGAGCCCCTTTAGTGCGTCGGTATCCAATCCATTCCACTTCTTCATATAGAAAATGCCCACATCACTCAAAATCCAGTCCACATTTTCTCTGCTACCTTGCTTGCGGTCCTGCAAGTGTGCAGTTTTGAAGCACACAGTGCTACAGAACAAGAACGTGAACAAGAAAGTAAGTATTCATCACTGCTTGTAGTAAAATGCATTTTTCTCCGCTCCCTCCTTCCCTGCTTGCTTTCTTCGTTTTGTCCTGTCTGAACTTTTTTGAAGCCTCTTTCTTTGCGCTGTCCTCAAATCTAAACATCAAACATGGATATGATCAGCTGGACTCTCGACGCAATTGAAAAAGTATTTTCCACAAGGAAAAGAGGTTCGGGGGAGCCTGGCTGCCCTGATAGAACCATTGCTGCGGGGTACGTGAGAGACTCCTGGGATAAATGGAGAATCATGTGTCTCTCAGTCCTTTCCATCGAGGGCGTGGAAGACATCTACCTATTTGGAACCGTGATCGTGGGGCACCAGCTGATTGGGCTGGGCATTGCTCTGGTGTATCGTCAAATTCGGAAGACGATCGCAGCCACTCAAGGAGCCCAACGGCTGTTCGTCGCAATGGAAGGATTGGGTCGGGCTGTGGGAACACAGACTGTGGCGATTTCTGATCTGAATCGCAAAATAGATCTCATCATGGAAAAGCTTGCTGAGAAGGAGAATTAAATTGAATTTGAGAGAACCAGCACAGACACAGAGCAGGCAAGTCATTGTTCTGACTGCTCGAAGAAAACAACATCCTAATCTACGATTTGACTCCCTCGAATGGCCTTGACGCAGGAACAGGCTGTTCTGAAAAACTCCCCCGTGGAGTCCTCAACGATGGACACTTTTGACCTTCCTTTTTTTCAATAACACCTGGTGTCGAACTATGAGATCGGCCCCAGTCCACAAAAACATTTCAACATATCACCCAAGTTAATTGGGCATACATGCACGCACCCGCCCCTTCCCCAATCAACGCCTTCACCACTGCTTAATTCCTCTTCGGGGTTGTGGACGGCTGAGTAGCGCTTTATAGCAGCAGCCGGCCTCCAGGGTCCCAAATCCCCCCCCCCCCTTTTGCGAGTTGTTGTGATTATATGTATCATGTTTATGTGTGCTATGCTATTTGAGGTTTTTTCCTTGGACTCAGTCTGGACCCCTGCCGAGGGTCCAGCCTTAGACTGATATTTTTTTTACTCTTCCCCCCTTTCCAAATATCACCTTTTTCCCACCTTTTTTAAGGAGCGCTGTAAGTGGCTGATCCGTTGGCGGTCCCGTCTTGTCCCCCTGTAACGTATGTCTGCTCTGAGTGGGACTGTGCCGAAAATTAAATTTCAGTTCTTATGTGTCTTGTACATGTTAAAGAATGGACAATAATAAAGCATCTTTAATCTTGAATATACGGAACAGACAAAAGTACCGGAGTAATAAAGACTAGACTAGACTTCTTAGACTTCCTTTTTATTGTCATTCAAATTTGAACTTTACAGTACAGATAAGAACAAGATTTTGTTACATAAGCACATGGTTGTGCAGGATAAAAAAGCAATAAGGTGCATATATATATAAATAAATAGGTTACTGTACAGATAAATATATTGCACTTTTTCACATGCATCCACGTTTATGGATGTATTTTATATTGTCTTTTTTATTCCAGCGAGTTAATCCATTTTGGGGGGAGTTGAGGGGATAATTTAATTATGATGTGTTCAAGAGTCTTATGGCCTGAGGGAAGAAGCTGTTACAGAACCTAGAGGTTCTGCTTCGGAGGCTGCGGAACCTCTTTCTAGAGTCCAGCAGTGAAAACAGTCCTTGGTGGGGGTGGGAGGAGTCTTTGCAGATTTTCTGAGCCCTGGTCAGGCAGCGGCTTTTTGCGGTCTCCTTTTGCGATCTCCTGGATAGGAGGAAGAGGAGTCCTGATGATCTTTTCCGCCGTCCTCACCACTATTTGGAGAGACTTCCAGTCTGAGGCATTGCAGGCTCCATTAATAGCTGTTGTATTATTATAGGATGGCTTGTTAAACATTTCATAGGATTTTCATAGGGAGGAAAAATCAAGACATTTAATATAAAATGTAAAATGAATAAATACCGTAATTTCCGGACTATAAGCCACACCTGACTATAAGCCGCACCAGCTAAATTTAGGGGAAAATACAGATTGCTCCATATATAAGCCGCACCCGACTATAAGCCGCAGGGTTTTGATGTGTAATTACCGTAGTATATAGGGGTTCCTGCTACTACGGAGGGGATTGTCGGGACAGAGATGACTGTTTGGGAACGCAAAGCGTCCCATTTATTAACAATAAATCTTTCAATCATTCAATCAAACTTTCACATCTTTGACATGGCGAACAGCATTTGTGCAGAGTACAAATAATACAACGGTGCAAAGTAATACAAAGTGCTCGCCTGTACGTTATCAAAATAACCAGCCTACCGGTATATGAAAAGTCAGTCTTTAATCATTGTGTCATCGTCTTCCTCCTGCGTACTAAAACCACCGAAATCCTCTTCGTCGGTGTCGGAGAAGAACAGGCCGTAAATAAGCCGCACCCTTGTATAAGCCGCAGGGACCATAACGAGGGGGAAAAGTAGCGGCTTATAGTCCGGAAATTACGGTACATAAAAAGAAAAAGAAAAACAATGGTTAAAAGCCATCGTCCCGGGGAGCATTTTATTTCGTCCTGTGCATTTTTTTTAATAATAATAATAACAATGAATAATTTCTAAGTCTTTGTTAGCCGTTTGTGAAGTTTTGTGCTTGTGCGCTACGTTCGCTTGCATCCTGTGCATCTCCTGGGGGCTAAGCCCCCCTGTCCTTAAAAGCTAGTGACGCCCCTCCTCATCTCCTCGAACTCCTCCGATGTCGGGCTTTCCCTTGGTGGAGGCATTATGATGGTCTATATGTCGAAGCATCCAGCAACAGAAGAAAAAAATCCCACCTCCGTATTTCCGGCTGCTTATGCTAGCCGGCTTCGGTGTGCTAGCCCGCAGCACCGATCGACACAAACTGCAAGTGTCATGGCACAGTGACACAGCGAAGCCAAAAAGGCACAAAAAAGTACAATAATGTACAAAAAAGTACAAAAAAGATGTGCTGGTTTTGCACAAGGTGATCGTCAAACTCGACAGCCCCACGTCGAAAATAGTCAGTCAGACGCGCGCAAACTCCAAACATGAAGTGACGTGGGAAACAGGAAGTGACGTTATTGAAGCAATTATTTGGTGTAATAGGTGAAATGACCCAATTTTCCATTTAGAATGATTCACTGACCCCTAACAAAAATACTTGACCATCTCTTTGACCCACCTCCATATTTGTTTGTCGCGCGTGTACATTAACCCGCTTGTAGCACTAGTAGTAAAAATCCCAATGCTGTGATATTCAAACCAGGCCACCAGCGCAATTGTTTGTCCCCTTGATACTTTTGATCTGCATTGGAAGTGTGTTGAAAATAATCAATTCAATAATTAAACTAAATATTAAACATTCATACATTAAATACATTGATTAGATATACATACAAAATAAAAAAAAGAAGTATGTTATCCAAAATATATTCTTAATAGATTATTGAAGTGTTTTTTGCAAGTCTTACTGGGAACATGCCATTTTGTGTCTGTAGCTTAATGCTGTGTTTGTTCACGCCTTACTCCAACACGAAGCGCTCGTGTGTACTTTGCCCTCTTTTTTTTACATATATAGTGTAACCTTTCACTTTCCATATATCACATACAGCAACATAATGTTAGGAGTGGGTTAGAAGGACACAAACGTTAGCGACTCACATTAACAACATATTCTTAGCTTGTTCACTGAAGAAAAACACCATGATCAAACTTAAAGCCCTCACTCCTGCAGCTGAGCTTCTTTTTGAGATGTGTAGCAGAGCCTGTTGAAGGAGTTTAACTCTTTGTGGTGTCATTGTCATTGGATGATTTTTTTGCATATTTTTTGTAACTTACTGCTACTTTGTCAGTGGCTGACAGACTAATAAGTGGCAAAGCTCAAAGCCCTAGTTTAAGTTGTGTCGCGAAGCCTGAGGAGGTGTATTTTCTAGTGATGGAATAGTGACCGATTCATTCGAAACACAAGGAATGATACTCTGTCCTTGAATGCCTCATTTTAAGAAAAAAAAACAGGTGACCAAAACAATTACTGTATTGTTTGGCTGTTATTCACATTAAAATTATGTACAGTAGTACCTCAATTTATGAGCTTAATTGGTTCTGTGACAGACCTCTTTGCTCAAAACACTTGTATCTCAAAGCAATGGCAATTGAAATGAATTAAAATCAATTGTATTGGTGTAGTGACGACTATGACTGGTTTAATATGGATTAGCAATCACTTCATGGTGTCGGTTCAGGACAGCAATTATGCGTTCAGTTGAGTGCAGGAGAAATAATAGATTGTCCAAGTCCAGATTTGTAGTTTCAATGGTCTATTGAAGACATGCATGAGTTGTTCGTTTGCGTGTGTGTGGTTTCCTATACATAACAAATACAATCATTATGAATCAACTAAAGTGACCACAATGCAATGAAATATAGTCACAAGCCTGCTACAGGGCTGTTGAAATATACATCACTTAGCTGTGTATACACATATGCATAAATGCACAGAATTTGAACATCCCAGCCCTAAGTAATGTGATGATTAATAGAATGTAAATAGCATCACAACAATAATTCTAAATTGGAAATTGGGGCTAACAAACATGTCCAACGCTACAAACAGGCCCCAACCAGGGTATGATATTCAGCTAGCAGTTAGCTTTTGAACTTGATGCCAAACATCCATTACACTACAATAAAACGGACAAAATGAGTTGCAATACAGTTTTAAGCACATAGCAAAAAGTGTATATAAAGTAACTCGCTTTGTATTGACGCACACTGCCAATTAAACAATTGACAACGAAATTCACCTTAACTTTCAGAGCTTGCTGATGCAATGACGCCTCCAATGCCCCCTCCCGTGTCGTAAAAGTCAATACCACTCAAGCAACCCAATGACACAAAGAAAAAACGAGCGTTACAAAAACAGTCTTTTGTACAATCGGTGCTTGGTCCCTCAAAAAAGCACGATTTTAACATGTAACATAAAAAATGTTTTAAAAACTTGGCGTTAGCGATATTGATTCATTCTGCTTCAGCATGGTTCGGACTAGTAGTGCCACGCTCCAACTACACTCTGTCATGTTTTTGATGATTTGTTTCTTTAAATCAATGAATACCAATACATTTCTTTTTAGCACTGTCCTTCACAGTCACGTTTATCCTTCCTTCATCCATCCATCCATTTTATTCCGCTTATCCGAGGTCGGGTCGCGGGGCAGCAGCCTAAGCAGAGAACCCCAGACTTCCCTCTCCCCAGCCACTTCGTCCAGATCCTCCCAGGAGATCCCAAGGCGTTCCCAGGCCAGCTGGGAAACATAGTCTTCCCAACATGTCCTGGGTCTTCCCTGTGGCCTCCTACCGGTCGGACGTGCCCTAAACACCTCCCTAGGCATCCTGACCAGATGCCCGAACCACCTCATCTGGCTCCTCTTGATGTGGAGGAGCAGCGGCTTTACTTTGAGCTCCTCCCGGATGACAGAGCTTCTCACCCTATCTCTAAGGGAGAGCCCCGCCACCCGGCGGGGGAAACTCATTTCGGCCGCTTGTACCCGTGATCTTGTCCTTTCGGTCATAACCCAAAGCTCATGACCATAGGTGAGGATGGGAACATAGATTGACCGGTAATTTGAGAGCTTTGCCCTCCGGTTCAGCTCCTTCTTCACCACAACGGATCGATACAGCATCCGCATCACTGAAGACGCCGCACCGATCCACCTGTTGATCTCACGATCCACTCTTCCCTCACCCGTGAACAAGACTCCTAGGTACTTGAACTCCTCCACATGGGGAAAGATCTCCTCCCCAACCCGGAGATGGCACTCCACCCTTTTCCGGGCGAGAACCATGGACTCGGACTTGGAGGTGCTGATTCTCATCCCAGTCACTTCACACTCGACTGCGAACCGATCCAGTGCAAGCTTAAGATCCTGGCCAGATGAAGCCATCAGGACCACATCATCTGCAAAAAGCAGAGACCTAATCCTGCAGCCACCAAACCGGATCCCCTCAATGCCCTGACTGCGCCTAGAAATTCTGTCCATAAAAGTTATGAACAGAATCTGTGACAAAGGGCAGCCTTGGCGGAGTCCAACCCCACTGGAAACGGGTCCGACTTACTGCCGACAATGCAGACCAAGCTCTGACACTGATCGTACAGAGAGCGGACCGCTACAATCAGACAGTCCGGTACCCCATACTCTCTTAACACTCCCCACAGGACTTCCCGGGGGGCCACGGTTTATCCTTTCTATGCTTGGAAAAACAAAATGATGTCCATCTCTAGCTATAAGCTAATGCTAGCGAGTAAGACAGGATGTTTTGGTCGTATCTTACCGGGTTCACTGTGACCTCTGCAACGCCAACTAGCGGTGGGTATCTAAAATGTATGCTTGCAAAAAAAACGAAAGACAGCTCTTATCTCAGAACAATCTTTAGTTAAGGTACAACTGTATTGACAAACCTTTGATTTTTGCACCCCATTAAATGTTATCCGGTGCTATCCATGATCGTGACCCCAAGATGGCATTGTCAAGGACCTTTCAGTCCCTAAAAGCTTGTATTTTGCAGTCACAAGTCTGTGTCTGTAAGTGATGAAATGTCTAAAAAGTGTACGAGACCTGCCATGTAGTCAGTGAAGGGAAAGAAGCAAGACTTTCTAAGTGAGTCATTTTGCAAACAGATGAGATTTTAAGCGCTTTGGACAAGGTCGGAACGTTTGGGTCATCGTGGTGTGGTAGGGCGCCTTCGCCTAAAATGACAAGTGGAGGCGTCGCACTGTGAGCTGGGCGGGTTAATTACCGGGATTCCTCGCCTTGCCTTTCTTGTCGCCCTACGCCGGTGACAAATTTAATAGCTTTATTAGTGAAGCTTTCTGTCTAATTAAATTGCTCTAATCGTGTTTGGCAAATATTGCAAGGTGTAAGTTCAAGGTGCTCGTGTGGGCTTCAGGGTTTGGGCGCCATGACACGCCGACTTACACGCGTTGTGGGTATTAACATCTGCTGCTTGTCAAGCTGAATACAATCAGACTGTCAGGTGAAATGATGGAGTTATTATATCGGAGGAAGCACGACTCTGGCAGACTACAGACCCAACACAAGTCATTGCAGAAACAGAACAGGATGTGATGGCTTGTCGGATTGAATTCATCAGAAGAGACAAATGTTTTAAATCAAGTGTTGGAAAAATTACAACTAATCAACAACATTGTTTACGCCTTGGGCCTCCCGCTCAGTCGGCGGGAAGGAAACTCTTTGTGGCGTGGGCATGACAAACAATTATTGTTACATTGTCAACAGCATGCATCTTAAAGGAGAATTGCATTTTTGGGGGAATTTTGCCTATCGTTCACAATCATTATGAGGAACATGGCGATGGATGTTTTTTGTTTTTTTTTACATTCTAAATATTAAATAAATGTGATCAAAAGTTTTCTTACAATGGAGCCTCAGCCGAGCAAAAAAAACATCCAAAATACCTCCATTGAGCTTGTATATACCTGATGTAAGTAGGGTTGGGTATCGTTTGAATTCAAACGATTCTGATTCCGATTCCGATTCTTTGTTTCGGTTTCGATTCCGATTCCTGTCGATTCTCGGTTCCGATTCTTTTAAGAGGCAGGGTCAAAAAAAAGTTTAGGATATTTTAAATGAGCTAGCTAACCTAGTCTTTCTGAATGAAATAGTCTGACATTCTCCATCAATTTTAATTCTATTAACTTTTTATGAACTTTACTATAAATTCCTCACAGGGCTGTTTTCAACTAGAATATAAATATCAAGTCTATGAACTTGAATATAAATATTATAAATTATGAATACATTTTCCCAGGGGTACACTTTCCTCAAGAGAGCTTTATTTTTGAAAACCTCATGAAAACACATTTACACACACAAGTGTATGATGCTGCAGGTACTTAAACATGTTACCGTGCTCCCACTGATGGGCTAACCTGGTGCAGAAAAGCAAATAAACAATAAGAAACAACTTGCAAAACCCAGTCCAGATTAGCAGCAGGTACAGTATAAAATCAGAGACAATTCTTGTTTAGGAAAATGACCATATCCGCCTTCTCAGGCAGGATGCGTGAGCGTTCTGGACAGATAGTGTCTCCTGCTGTGGAAAATACACGTTCGCTGGGTGTGGAAGAAGCTTGAACGCATAAATAGGAGAAAGCTAGATCCGACAGCAAAGGATAAGTCTTTTGTTGGTTCCACCGGACCACCACCACGCTGCAGGGTCGTCAGACATAAGTATCGGTGGAACGTCCTGGTACATCTGCAGCTCTCTCTCCACTTGTTTCTTGATGGACATGGAGCTCTGTTATTTCGCGGTTATTTCAATTTTTTTTGTAAAGTGAAGCCACACTTTCGACCGCCGATGCTTGAGCTTGACTGACTCGCTCGGCTATGCTAACACTTCCAGGGGTGGGTGCTTTTTCGTTGGTGTTCAGCGGCTTCTTCTTCTGGTTCGGCGGACATATTTTTTTCCGGTCGGCAGACTAAATTGGCGTGACAGCATCGAAAATAGGAATCGAAATTTAAACTTTTGAACGATTCCGGGAGAATTGGAAAGTTAGTCCCGGTTCCAATCGATACTCGATACTCGATACCCAACCCTAGATGTAAGTATATATGTAATGTAGTAACGGGCACATTCATAATAACATTTAATATTTACGTACAAACCCCAAAACCAGTGAAGTTGGCACGTTGTGTAAATCGTAAATAAAAACAGAATACAATGATTTGCAAATCCTTTTCAACCTATATTCAGTTGAATACACTGCAGAGACAAGATACTAAACGTTCGAACTGGAAAACTTACTTACTGTTTTTTTTGCAAATATTATCTTATTTACTTACTCAGTGGCCTTGTGGTTAGAATGTCCGCCCTGAGATCGGTAGGTTGTGAGTTCAAACCCTGGCTGAGTCATACCAAAGACTATAAAAATGGGACCCATTACCTCCCTGCTTGGCACTCAGCATCAAGGGTTGGAATTGGGGGTTAAAGCACCAAAAATGATTCCCGGGCGCAGCCACCGCTGCTGCTTACTGCTCCCCTCACCTCCCAGGGGGTGATCAAGGGTGATGGGTCAAATGCATAAAATAATTCTGCCACACCTCGTGTGTGTGACAATCATAGGTACTTTAGTACTTTAACTTTATTTGGAATTTGATGCCTGCAACATGTTTAAAAAAAACTGGCACAAGTGGCAAAAAAGACTTGAGAAAGATGAGGAATGCTCATCAAACACTTATTTGGAACGTCCCACAGGTGAACAGGCTAATTGGGAACAGGTGGGTGCCATGATTGGGTATAAAAGCAGCTCCCATGAAATGCTCTGTTAGGACGTGGACTATGGAGTGGTTGTTTTCCCGAGATGCAAGTGAACTTGGACTGGAATTGACGTGAAGGTAGTGACATCTTTAATATTGTAACTCAAAAAGCTCAAAAAGGTATAAACAAATGGCGCGCACAATGGCGGAGAACAAACTATGAAACCAAAAAACTAGCACAAAGGCAATTAACTACTAACACGAAACAAAAACACTTACTGTGGCATTGCATGAAGCATGATAGTGGACATGAATATCATGGGTAGCAGTAGCATGGATGGATAGGTAGATAGCATGGCATGAAAGGATGATGTCACCAGGACGAACAACAGAAACAGACAGGCTTAAATAGCAGTGAGATGATTAGTGACAGGTGTGCGAGGGCAAAGCGTGAGACAGGTGCGTGACGAGGACAGGTGAAAACTAATGGGTAGTCATGGAAACAAAAACAATGGAGCGTAAACAGAAACTAAAGAGTCCAATAACTAAACAAAACAAAACATGACTAAAACAAAACATGATCACACAGACATGACATGCTCTGTCATTCACTAACAAGGATGGGGCGAGGGTCACCACTTTGTGAACAAATGTGTGAGCAAATTGTCCAACAGTTTAAGAACAACATTTCTCAACGAGCTATTGCAAGGAATTTAAGGATTTCACCATCTACGGTCCGTAATATCATCAAAAGGTTCAGAGAATCTGGAGAAATCACTGCACATTAACAGCAAGGCGGAAAACCAACATTGAATGCTTGTGACCTTCAATCCCTCAGGCGGTACTGCATCAAAAAGCGACATCAATGTGCGTATGATATCAAGACATGGGCTCAGGAACACTTCAGAAAACCACTGTCAGTAACTACAGCAGGGGTCACCAACCTTTTTGAAACCAAGAGCTACTTCTTGGGTACTGATTAATGCGAAGGGCTACCAGTTAGATACACACTTAAATAAATTGCCAGAAGTAGCCAATTTGCTCAATTTACCTTTAACTCTGTTATTATTAATAATTAATGATATTTTTCTTTGTGGAAACACTGATCATCTTAATGATTTCTCACAATAAATATATATAGAAACAGATAAATATCAATATGCAACACTTTATTTTTATATTTTCTCTAAGTGCACATTTTTCAAATTGAACATTTTCAAATGATCACTTCTAAGACAGTCTTGTGAAATCACAATATCCCATTTTAACTAGCTAGCCACTAACATTTTTTAACAAATCATGAATTACTTTGCACCATGTTTGTACAAATAATAACTCATGTAAAATCCAAAAGTAAACTCTCAAATTTTTAAATCATGTCACACTTTGAACTAGACACCAAATCTGTTATCTGTTTCTTTGTCAGTTAGTGGGAAGCCTGGCATTGCATGCTGTTAACTAGTGTGTTGTACTCTGGTGTGTAACTTGACACTGCAACTCTGAGTGAATCTTGCAGATGTGCATCAGTGAGGCGTGTTCTTGATGAAGTTCATGTCAGAAAAGGCTGATTCACAAAGATAAGATTTTTCCTCATTGTTTGCGGAACCTTCTTAATCTTTTGGACATATTTTCACAGCAATCTGGCCTTAAGCTTAATTATGATGAATGTAAAATGTTAAGGATCGGAAATATAAAGGGAACATCCTTTCGAATGGAATGCAAAGTGCCTGTTTTGTGGACAGATGGACCAGTTAACATACTTGGTGTTGTTGTCCCAGAAAATCTGGAAGATCTAGGCTCAGTAAATTATGATAATCGACTAAGAAAGCTGGACAAAATTATGCAATTATGGAACGGGAAATCCCTAACCTTGTATGGTAAAATGTCTATTGCCAACTCGTTAATTATTCCTCAATTTATTTATTTGTTTTTGTCGTTACCAGCTCCATCACAAAACTTTTTTAAGATTTATGAGCGGAGGTTCTTCGATTTTGTCTGGAACGGCAAACCAGAAAAGATTAAAAGAAAGGTTTTGTACAAAGAGTATGAATATGGGGGCCTGAAACTTCTCAACCTTGAAGCTATGTGTCTGTCTTTAAAAGCATCAATTGTTCCAAAGATGTATTTAAACATTGAGTGGTACACAAATGTCCTGTTGGACAAAAAACATGTACTGTATCAAAAGAAATTGTATCCTTTTTTACAAGTGATCCCCTCCCAGAGAGTCTGCTGGGAAACATGGCGGGGTTCATAAAGGAAACAATCCACTCATAGTGGTGTTTTCAATTTTATGTGCCAGAAAAAAGAGACGATATTTTGCAGCAGTTAATATGGATGAACTCTAATATTGTAATAGATGGAAAGCCTTTCTTTTGGAAAAATATGTTTGAAAGAGGAATCATTTTTGTCAATGATATTATCAATGAGAATGGTAAAATTATGAAGTATGATGAATTTAGAGCTATGTATGGTGATGCTTGCTCAAGCTTTTCATTTTATCAACTAACTGGAGTAATTGGGAAAAGATGGAAACAAATAATTAATTATGGAACTACTAAATTATTAGTTTGTAAACCTCTAATAAGAAATTCTAGTTGGCAAAAACGAACTAAAATAAATAGAAAAATATATAATTTTTATTTAATAAAGAAATCTTTGAAGGCTGCCTCATACAACACAAATGGAAAATGGGAGGACTTTTTTGACTGCCCGTTGCCATGGGATGCCATATTCAAACTAATCTATAAAACCACTATCGATGTGCAAAATCGTTATTTTCAAATTAAAATTATTTATAACTTCTTACCCACAGGGAAAATGTTAAAATTATGGAATATGACAGAATCAGATGATTGCCAATTTTGTTGCCAGGAGCCTGAATCCACCCTGCATTTGTTTTGGTATTGTCATATTGTGTCTTTGTTTTGGGTGGAAGTTGAAAAAATGTGTTTAAGGATTGGTTTGTTTATGAAGCTTAATGTGGTTTCTGTTATTTTAGGAGAGTTCATTGACAATCATGATTTAGTCAATTTAATTATAGAACTCTGTAAAATGTTTATTTTTAAGGCCAAAAACAGATATTCACTTAGTATTACTTTCTTTAAAACATTTATTCAGTATTTTCTAACTTTAGAAAGTTACATGGTTGAAAACGATAATGATGCCAAAAAACATTTAAAAAAAGATGAGAAGTCCTCAAAGGCTTATTTTGAAAGTAGAATTATGTTTATAGATTATATGATATCTGTTGTTGTGTTCCCTAATTTCAGTGACCTGGACATAATCTGGACTGTACATAAATGCTTATTTTGAAAATGTAATTTTGTTTATAAATTATATGCAATCTGTTGTGTTCCCTAATTTTTTTCTGTGTACATGAATGAAGGTGTGTGTTGCTGAGTCCGACTTGGACATTATCTGGACTGGGCCTGGTTTAAAAAACCCTTTAAACAAATCTAATTTCATTGACAACCTGGTCTGTTGAAGATAAGGCCCTTTTTAAAAAAATAAAATAAAATAAGATAAATAAATAAAAAAACACTTTCTTGGATAAAAAAGAAAGTAAAACAATATAAAAAAAAAATTACATAAAAAATAGTAATTAATGAAAATGTTAGTGGACCAGCAGCCTATACAATCATGTGTGCTTTAGGGACTGTGTCCCTTGCAGATGTGTTGTCTATGTTGTGGGAACCAGAATATTGGTAGCAGAACCCCTTTTGTGTGAGTGGGTGTGGATGAGTGTGCATGGGGGAGGTTGTTTGGGTTGATGCACTGATTGAAAGTGTATCTTGTGTTTTTTCTATGTAGATTTAATTTAATTTTTATTTATTTTTTATTTTTTTTATTTTATTTTTTTAGAACAGGCCCGCGGGCGACTCATCTGGTCCTTACGGGCGACCTGGTGCCCGCGGGAACCGCGTTGGTGACCCCTGAACTACAGTTTGTCACTACATCTGTATGAGCAAGTTAAAACTCGACTATGCAAAGCCAAAGCCATTTATCAACAACACCCAGAAACGATGCCGGCTTCGCTTGGCCCGAGCTCATTTAAGATGGACTGATGCAAAGTGGAAAAGTGTTCTGTGGTCTGACAAGTCCATATTTCAAATTGTTTTGGGAAACGGTGTCCTCTGGAACAAAGAAGAAAAGAACCATCCGGATTGTTATAGGCACAAAGTTCAAAAGCCAGCATCTGTGATGGTATGGGGGTGTATTAGTGCCCAAAGCATGGGTAACTTACACATCTGTGAAGGCGCCATTAATAACGAAAGGTACATACAGGTTTTGGAGCAACATATGTTGCCATCCAAGCAACGTTATCATGGACGCCCCTGCTTATTTCAGCAAGACAAAGCCAAGCCACATGTTACAACAGTGTGGCTTCATAGTAAAAAAGTGTGGGTACTAGACTGGCCTGCCTGTAGTCCAGACCTGTCTCCCATTGAGAATATGTGGCGCACTATGAAGCGTCAAATACCACAATGGAGACCCAGGACTGTTGAACAACTTAAGCTGTACATCAAGCAAGAATGGGAAAAAATTACACCTGAAAAGCTTAAAAAAATGGTCTCCTCCGTTCTCAAATGTTTACTGAGTGTTGTTAAAAGGAAAGGCCATGTAAAACAGTGGTAAACATGCCAGTGTGCCAACTTTTTTGCAATTTCTTGGTGCCATTAAATTCTAAGTGAATGACGGCGTGGCGAAGTTGGTAGAGTGGCCGTGCCAGCAATCGGAGGGTTGCTGGTTTCTGGGGTTCAATCCCCACCTTCTACCATCCTAGTCACGTCCGTTGTGTCCTTGGGCAAGACACTTCACCCTTGCTCCTGATGGCTGCTGGTTAGCGCCTTGCATTGCAGCTCCCGCCATCAGTGTGTGAATGTGTGTGTGAATGGATGAATGTGGAAATACTGTCAAAGCGCTTTGAGTACCTTGAAGGTAGAAAAGCGCTATACAAGTATAACCCATTTATCATTTATTGTTTGCAAAAAACAATTGAGTTTCTCAGTTCGAACATTAGATATCTTGTCTTTGCAGTCTATTCAATTGAATATAAGTTGAAAAGGATTTGCAAATCATTGTATTCGGTTTTTATTTACGATGAATACAACATGCCAACTTCTCTGGTTTTAGGTTTTGTATTTTGTTCATTTTAAGCATACGCAGTGCATTAATTTCAATAACTCATCATTTACTGTACGATGTCTGCTGTCATTAGGATGCCGACTGCTAGGATGTTCATATATTCCCATTTAGATGAAGAATGACCATAATCCTCAAGGAGAAACAGGGTGGAAGTAGCCGGTGGAGGAACCAAGCGTCTTTTCGTGTCATTCTCACCATTTCCAGGCCCTCAAAGTGTCCCAACTTGTCGGCATGCCTCCTCAAACTTCTTCTGTCCAGATGAGAGACATTATTTATTATCTACAATAAACTTCCAGGGAGCAAGGAAGCGAGAAAGAAGCAGACCACTCAATGATGTAAACATAGGGACACACGGAAGTGATATAAATAGTTTGTCTGCGTTAGCACTTATGATAACAATATCATTAATACTTGGTTAATATGCAAGTCATGAAATGTAAATGGAGTATTGTTGCCGCTTTTTGAATGGTTATTTATTGGATTTGATGGGCGGAATAGAGGAGCTCCCATTGGCTCCTCTATAAGCAGAATTGTATTCATGTTTATTTAAGAGTTAGAATGCATTAAAAATATCCATCCGTTGTCATGCCTTTAATGATGATTGTGAACGATAGGCAACATTCCAAAAAAAAGTGCAGTCCCCCTTTAATGCCCACCGAACTAACTTTATGGGTTTTACACATGATATGTTGACATTTTCACAATTGACTCACGGACAATTAGTTGCTAACCACTACCTGTGCCCATGCAAACATTTTCCTTGATGGCAGCTATGTTTTGCTTGCTTAAATGTTCCACACATGCGTGTCAGGCCCCTAAAGGTGCATACAAATATTTGCAGCGATTCGGTTTATAACACTCAATCAATCAATCAAATAAAAAGTTTATTTATATAGCCCTAAATCCCAAGTGTCTCAAAGGGCTTCACAAGCCACAACGACATCCTCGGCTCAGATCCCACAACACTAAAATGGATGTGTTTTGGGGCTGTGTGATTAATTCAGAATACAAGTTAAACTTCAAGGTTAAATAACAGTGCTACCTTGTGGTGTATTTGTCAGAAATATAATAGCACAGGTAACACAGCAAGCGTGCAAGTCTTGACCAATTTTCACTCTTTTGTGTGCAGTGGTCCAGAAGTGGAAGAGTTACATTACACACACAAAAAAATACAGTCATACAGAAGGAATTTGAACACCTACTGGACATTACACTACAGGAAGTAGGAAAAACTGGCCTTTATTGCAACAATAATTGCGACACTTGGGTCACAATTACACATGATGGCTCAGACTCAACTTAAATAGACCTAATTGCTAACACAAAGCAGCTGCGGGGCAAAGTGCTCAAAAGGTAGGTGTAAAGCTGCTGCAGGAAAGGAGAAAACAGGAAGTGGAAAAAACACAAAAAAAGAGTGCAAGACAGGAACTAAAACTACACACAGAAAAACACCAATAAACTCAGGAGAAAGCATGATCTGATACAACAGATCATGACAATAATGGCTTCCTCCAAGACTTTGGACTGTATTTGTGGGCATGTCTCTCCATTTCTGTTTGTTTTTTTTGTTTTTTTTGGAGGGGTGGGGGTGTTTAGGAGGGGTGCCCCAATCCGATATTTATATCGGCGGATATTGGCCCGATACCAGCAGAAACACAAGCATTGGGTTGTAGGGATGGGCGATACCACACTTTTAGGATTCGATACGATACCGATACTTTTTCTTGCATTTTCATCGAAACCGATACCGATACCATTAATTTCTTATTGGCAATTTTTGTCAGTCAAAAATATTATTACTATTATTATTTAAGACAAATCACAAGACAAATACTGACCATTTATACCACATGTATTATGGTCAATATATAATAAAAGTAAAATTAAAATAAATAACATAAATATGAAAAATAAATTAAATATTATATATAATAATACTTATATATGATATATAATAATAATTAGATATTAGGGCTTTCCAATTAAATGTCAAATCCGAATCGCAAGAAGCTGCAGTTATTTTTTAAAGTTTGTGATATAATTAGCAATTAATGAAATATGAAATAGGCTAATGTTTTCGAAATGTAAGAAATCATGTTACAGATTAAAACCAAAATCACATTCAATCATATATTTCAAGATTTTCTTGGAAAAAAATAAAACTGTAATGCAAAGATGAAGAATCTCCAAATTGTATTTCTTTCTTATCTTGTTTTAAATACTCAAGCAATTTTCAACTAACAGTAAATTCCCCTGTGTGGAAATTATTTGAATTTAGGATAATCATTTAAACAAAAATATTCAATAAAAAAATAAAATAAACAATGCCTGACACTGGATATGCCTGGCTGCATCGCTGTCGGCTGGCTGTGTGTGTTGCACGTTGACGACGCTCATTCGCTGTCTCTTGTGACGTGACTGGGCCAGCTCTATACTCTGCCAGGTACAGGGGTGTCCCAGCACATAGTAAGTTAAGTAAGTCATCAAAAACATCTGAAAGTGATGTTTGCACCCCCCACACGTCGTTTTTTGGTTTATATCGATACTTTTTTCAGAAAAGTGATGCCAAATGAGTAGCGTGTGAGTATCTATATATCGATACCACAGGATCGATACGCACATCCCTATTGGGTTGCATCTGAAGTCTCCGATACAAGCAGTCCTACTTGCGCCAGTCAACAGCTTAATGTCCTCCAATAAGCACACAAGGTTTTTTTTTTCTATTTTAGTCAAGTCATTTACAAAAAGGTAAACATGTAGGCTACTAGGCGCTAGCACCGACACAATAGCACACAAGCTTTACATATGTAATAGGTGTCATTAATTTTGTTTTGTAGGTGAAAGTGTTTTATATCGGTGTGTGAATGTGTGAATGTGTGTGTGTGAATGGGTGAATGTGGAAATAGTGTCAAAGCGCTTTGAGTTCCTTAAAAAGGGTAGAAAAGTGCTATACAAGTACAAACCCCGTTTCCATATGAGTTTGGAAATTGTGTTAGATGTAAATATAAACGGAATACAATGATTTCCAAATCCTTTTCAACCCATATTCAATTGAATGCACTACAAAGACAAGATATTTGATGTTCAAACTCATAAACTTATTTTTTTTTTTGCAAATAATAATTAACTTAGAATTTTATGGCTGCAACACGTGCCAAAGTAGTTGGGAAAGGGCATGTTCACCACTGTGTTACATGGCCTTTCCTTTTAACAACACTCAGTAAACCTCGCCGATTGTATTGTACCATATGTCCCGACAAGAAATCTGCGTTCAAAGAACTCCGGCTTATTAGTGATTCCCAGAGCCAAAAAAAAGTCTGCGGGCTATAGAGCGTTTTCTATTCGGGCTCCAGTACTCTGGAATGCCCTCCCGGTAACAGTTAGAGATGCTACCTCAGTAGAAGCATTTAAGTCCCATCTTAAAACTCATTTGTATAATCTAGCCTTTAAATAGACCCCCCCTTTTTTTAGACCAGTTGATCTGCCGTTTCTTTTCTTCTCTCCTCTTCTCCCCTGTCCCTTGCGAGGGGGAGTTGCATAGGTCCGGTGGCCATGGATGAAGTGCTGGCTGTCCAGAGCCGGGACCCCGGGTGGACCACTAGCCTGTGCATCGGTTGGGGACATCTCTGCGCTGCTGACCCGTCTCCGCTCGGGATGGTTTCCTGTTGGCCCCGCTGTGGACTGGACTCCCGCTGATGTGTTGGATCCACTGTGGACTGGACTTTCACAATGTTATGTCAGACCCACTCGACATCCGTTGCTTTCGGTCTCCCCTAGAGGGGGGGGGTTACCCACATATGCGGTCCTCTCCAAGGTTTCTCATAGTCATTCACCGACGTCCCACTGGGGTGAGTTTTTCCTTGCCCGTATGTGGGCTCTGTACCGAGGATGTCGTTGTGGCTTGTACAGCCCTTTGAGACACTTGTGATTTAGGGCTATATAAATAAACATTGATTGATTGATTGATTGAGTAAACGTTTGGGAACTGAGGAGACACATTTTTTAAGCTTCTCAGGTGGAATTATTTCCCATTCTTGCTTGATGTACAGCTTAAGTTGTTTAACAGTCCGGGGTCCACGTTGTGGTATTTTAGGCTTCATAATGCGCCACACATTTTCAATGGGAGACAGGTCTGGACTACAGGCACGCCAGTCTAGTACCCGCACTCTTTTACTATGAAGCCACCATGATGTAACACGTGGCTTGTAATTGTCTTGCTGAAATAAGCAGGGGCGTCCATGTTAACGTTGCATGGATGGCAACATATGTTGCTCCAAAACCTGTATGTACCTTTCAGCTTTAATGGCGCCTTCACAGATGTGTAAGTTACCCATGCCTTGGGCATTAATACACCCCCATACCATCACAGATGCTGGCTTTTCAACTTTGCGCCTATAACAATCCGGATTATTCTTTTCCTCTTTGGTCCGGAGGACACGACGTCCACAGTTTCCAAAAACAATTTGAAATGTGGACTCATCAGACCACAGAACACTTTTCCACTTTGTATCAGTCCATCTTAGATGAGATCAGGCCCAGCGAAGCCGACTGCGTTTCTGGGTGTTGTTGATAAACGGTTTTCGCCTTGCATAGGAGAGTTTTAACTTGCACTTACAGATGTAGCAACCAACTGTAGTTACTGACAGTGGGTTTCTGAAGTGTTCCTGAGCCCATGTGGTGATATCCTTTACACACTGATGTCTCTTGTTGATGCAGTACAGCCTGAGGGATCGAAGGTCACGGGCTTAGCTGCTTACGTGCAGTGATTTATCCAGATTCTCTGAACCCTTTGATGATATTACGGACCGTAGATGGTGAAATCCCTAA
The DNA here is from genome assembly GCF_033978785.1 of Entelurus aequoreus. Lineage (NCBI taxonomy): Eukaryota > Metazoa > Chordata > Actinopteri > Syngnathiformes > Syngnathidae > Entelurus > Entelurus aequoreus. The sequence goes on along the minus strand of NC_084734.1, from coordinate 46,476,932 downwards.
ATTCCTTGCAATAGCTGGTTGAGAAAGGTTTTTCTTAAACTGTTCAAAAATTTGCTCACGCATTTGTTGACAAAGTGGTGACCCTCGCCCCATCCTTGTTTGTGAATGACTGAGCATTTCATGGAATCTACTTGTATACCCAATCATGGCACCCACCCGTTCCCAATTTGCCTGTTCACCTGTGGGATGTTCCAAATAAGTGTTTGATGAGCATTCCTCAACTTTATCAGTATTTATTGCCACCTTTCCCAACTTCTTTGTCACATGTTGCTGGCATCAAATTATAAAGTTAATGATTATTTGCAAAATAAAAAAAGTTTATCAGTTTGAACATCAAATATGTTGTCTTTGTAGCATATTCAACTGAATATGGGTTGAAAATTATTTGCAAATCATTGTATTCCGTTTATATTTACATCTAAAACAATTTCCCAACTCATATGGAAACTTGGTTTGTACAACCCATTTACCATTTACCATATTTATTGTGCTCCTTAGTTAATGTTGAGATCAATTTGAATGTGTTATTATTATTATTATTATTATTATTCATTGAGTTTGGTTAATTTTAATATTTCAGTATCGTATAGTTGAAGTCGGACACATTTTTATTTATTTAAATAAGGATGTCATTGTATTTTATTTCAGGTAAATTAATGCGCTTTAAATATGTTCTATTACGAACTAAATAACAATTTTATTTTTATCTTGTAAGTTCATCTACATTTCTTTCTTTTTTCTCTTTTCTTCCTTTATTGTTAAGTATACAATGTAATACAGAGGCGTCCAGAGAGTGGGGGAGCCTTGAAATGTTCTCTTCTTCCTGGGGGTGTAACAGAAAATAATTGAGAAGCACTGCCTTAAATTAACAATATTGCAGTTTAAAACAGTGCACTTTAGCATATTAAAAAAAAATGGACTGTTACAAAATCATGCTGATTGTCAAAGATCCAAGATAATATCAAGGTCAAGGTCAAGGTTCAACTTTATTGTCCCCGCGGGGAAATTTGTCTTGGGCACAGTGCATCATTGCTTTCTTAACATACACAAAAACAACAGAACAAAAACACAAGCACAGACACAACCACAACCAGACAACTAACATTTACACATCAGAACATGGAGCTTGATAGACATAGGTGGCACTTTGATGGAGGCATAAAATCTACAACATGGAGATAAAGATAAAGTACCAGTGTGCATTGCACTAGAGCTCATGGATAAAGTGCTATGTGCTAAAGTGCTATGTGCTAAAGTGCTATGTGCTAAAGTGCTATGTGCTAAAAAAGTGCTAACCTATGTATTAACATTCTATTGCACATTGTTGGTCAGCTTAATGGAGGCTGGGACAAATGATAATTTAAGGCGGTTAGATTTGCCTAGTGGGACCCGGAGTCTTCTCCCTGATGGCAGGATTCCATATTCAGGGAAGAGTGTGTGTTGTGAGTTGGAAATAATTTTCTTAGCTTTTTTCCTAACTGCCTGCTCATAGGTGCTTTGTATAGGCTCATATTCTTTCCTCCCTACGATTTTCATTGCCGTTTTATGCATGTCGGCCAGTTTGCTTTTTAGCTTAACGGTTAGGTTGCCAAACCATGAGGTGATCCCGTATCTAACGATGATCTCTACAATGGCACTGTAGAAAATCATCATGATGTGGCTGCTTACGCCGTACAATCTTAATCTTCGCAAAAAATATAACCTCTGTTGCAGTCTATTGCACAGTTTGTCAATATGTGTCTTCCAGCAGAGAAGATTATCAATATGAACCCCTAAATATTTATATGAGGATACCTGGGTGATTTCCTGATTTTTGATGACCACTGGCTCATGGTCAGTCACTTTCCTCGGATCCAAAACCATTTCCTGTGTCTTGGTCACATTTAGAATAAGATGGTTGGTATCACACCACCTAATAAATAGGTCTATCCGTCTTGGTACACAGAGGGGTCCGTATAACACGTGATAGTTCTCCCTCAATGTAAGTGTTTGTTATTCTGGAAATTCATTGTGTTGCTCAAGGTAATATTTATATGGTGCTGATTTTAGCATTTCAAATTCCTTTTGGACTACCAATTTTTGATCTCTGTATTTGTCAAATCCTAGTTACAGCCCTGACTGTGATCATTGAAATATGTAACTATTTATCAGAAAATAAATGTAGTGTGTATCAATATTTATTAGAACATATTTATCAATTGATTCAACTGATTTTTTGACAGTTCAAACTGTCAGGCTCCCCCTTGCAAGGACACACACACACACAAACAGCTGTCAAGCCCCTCAGACGCATCATGCCTTCACAGTCATTTCTTTACTAAACAGAACTCTTAATATCCCAAAAATGTCAGGGTGGTTATAATAACAAGTGAAACAACGTTTCTTCTACAGATTATTATTCACGTCCAGCCATGAAGAAGATGCTGTTGTAGCACGCATACAGGCTGTGTATTACCATGGCAACACACGTTCAAAGCCCTGCCTGAATTCATTGATTGCCTTTTCAAATTGAAAGTCTTATCTTTTTCATAGATTTCACTGACATTCACAAGTGTCAGTAAAACTCCATGTTGTATTGTTTTCTCACACCCGGAAAAAAAAAATGTGTCACAGAGAATCAGCCCCATTAGTAAATAAACCGCCTTCATTTACGATTTTAGCCTAACTTGGTGGGCTGGTCCATAGGCTGGAAGGGAGATTACAAGTAAGAGAAATGTACGTAACTTCAAACGCGTAGATAAATATTTAAACACAAATGGGAGAATAGGGCCCTGAACAATTACATTTTTATCGGTAATCCGACAATATCAGTTTACATTTGAATTATTACCTTATTACCTTTTATTACATGTAAAGCCAATAGCGCAGCCTAATTGAACAAAAATGACAACTGACTCATATTTCCTGACTTTGTAAACAATAACAGAAATTACAACAACAAAAAATTGGGATAATACAAATGTTAATATAATTAATGTAGAATTGCTGGTTTGCATATGATGTCAAGTCTGTTTTTCTTCTTTGCGGCTTAATTCACATGATTGTCAACCAGCTTGAACATAGCATTAAAGCAAGTGGGAAGGAGTGTAGAGTTTGAGCAGAAAAAAACGTATTGCTGTTCTGTTCTCGGGTGTTCCAGTCATTCAAATAGAGAGATAGGAAGGAGCTTTCATAGAGTACTGAAAGAAGTGGCTCATAAAAGTAATAAAGTCAGAGAAAAAACAAAAGTGCGTCGAAAGAAATGGCTCTTAATATATCACTTTCATCATCTAGTGGAATACAATCGGACCATTCCCGCCTCCGGAGCCCATGAAGATGGCTGGGGACACTCACGGCAACTGGAAAAACTTCCGAGCAGAGTTTGAGGATTATCTGCTGGCAACCGGGCTCAACGAGAAGGAGAAGCCCGTCAAAGCAGCGGCGCTGAGACGGCTAATGGGGAACGGCTGCCTCCATGTTTACAAATACAACCTGGGACTCACTGGAGACCAACAGAAAGATGCCGGTGCTATTCTGGAGGCACTGGAGGGATACTTTACTCCCGCGAAGAACGTCACATTCAAGAGGTACGTTTTTGGAAACTTAAAGCAAAAGGAAGGAGAACCCATAGATGCTTTTGTTACAAGGCTGAGAGAAAAGGCTGCCTCTTGTGAATACGGAGCTATTAAAGATGAACTCATAAAGGACAAGCTTGTCCTTGGCATTGCTGATGAGGGCGCCAGACGTCGTTTTCTAAGAGAAAATTATCTCAAATTGGATCAGGCAATCATGATCTGCCTTGCAGCCGAGGTCATGGACAACAAATTAAAGACTATGTCACTGGGCAACTCTGGGCCTGGAGAGATCATCAATGCCACGCAGGGGGGACAAAGATATGGACGCAGGTTTGCCGGTAGGCCATCTGAGCCCACCAACACCAGTTCACAGCTCCAGGGCATGAGAGACACAGTGGAATGCAAGTACTGTGGCACAAGGCACAAACGTGGGCGAGACCAGTGCCCTGCATTTGGTAAATCCTGCCGCTCTTGTGGCACTGCCAACCATTTTGCTAAAGTATGCATGAAGAGGGGTCAGCACGCACGCCAGTTGAACGCTGTGGATGACCCGCCGACAGGGGAACAGGAGGACAGTGATGGAGATGAGACAGATGTGTACACAGCAGAGAGCATGGGAGCTGTGAACGCACGCAAAGGAAAGAGTGGTTTGTCAATCTGCCACTGCAACAGGGGGTCCAGAGTTGCCAGCTCGACTCTGGAGCCACCTGCAATGTGATTAGCATGAAGGACAAGATGAGACTGGCGCCCAGAACGCCTCTTCAGAAGAGTCTCACCAGATTGAAGCTGTACAACAGTGAGTGGATGAACTCGCTGGGGTTGTACAGCACACAGTGTGTCATTAGGGGCAGAACACACAAGCTGGACTTTGAGGTTGTGCATATAGGTTAGAGGCCCTTGCTTTCAGGGGAGACATGTGAGAGACTGGGCTTGATACGATTCACCATTCCTGAGGAGCTAAATAAAGTGGAACACTGCAGGATGGGAGACCTGACCAAAGAGCATCTCATCAACACATACCACGACGTGTTCACCAGCCCAGTTGAGTCCCTGCCTGGTGATGTTCACTTTGAGCTGGACAGCAGTGTGGCGCCTGTGCAGTGTGCCCCCAGGAATGTTCCAGTGGCCCTCAGGGTAGCTGTTAACAGCTCGATCAATACGAAAAGGATGGACATTTAACCACAGTCACAGCCCACAAACTGGATCAGCAATCTGGTCACAGTGAAAAACCTGGATAAATTGAGACTATGCATTGACCCAAAGCCACTCAACCAAGCCCTGAAACGGTCCCACTACCTCATGCCCATTTTAGATGACGTGTTGTACAAGCTGCCAAAGGCGCGTATATTCACGCTGTTGGATGCGCGTGATGCATTCCTGCAGTGCCGACTAGATGAGGAGAGCAGCCTGATTACAACGTTCTGGACACCATGGGGCAGAAAATGGTGGCTGAAGCTCCCCTTTGGTGTGTCAGTTACTCCGGAACTGTACCAGAGAAAGCAAGATGAGCTCCTAGCTGGATTAACTGGGATTGAGCCCATAGCCGATGATATCCTCATAGTTGGCTGCGGGGATACGGACGATGAGGCCAACCGCGACCATGACACAAACCTCATTTCTCTGATGGACAGATGCAGAGAAGTTAAGCTCAGGCTGAGCCTGAAAAAGTTGCAGTTCCGAGTGAAGGAGGTCCGTTTCCACGGCCACATACTGTCTGCCGAGGGCCTCAAGGCTGACCCTGACAAGGTCAGGGCTGTTCTGGACATGCCGAACCCCACAGACGCTAAATGGGTCCAGCGGTGTGTTGGCTTTGTGAACTATCTTTCCAGATTTATGCCCCGCCTGTCAGAGGTATGTGAACCAGGAGGCTGCTAGACAAAGACGTGACGTGGCACTGGCTGCCAAAACATGATGCTGCCATGAAGGAAATGAAGACACTGGTCACAGCAGTACCGGTCTTGTGTTATTATGACACCATCAAGCCAGTCACCATACAGAGCGACTCCAGTCAGACAGGCCTGGGCTGCTGTCTGCTACGGGAAGGGCAGCCTGTCACTTTTTCCTCCCGCGCCCTGACCCTGATGGAACAAAACTACGCACAGATAGAAAAGGAGTGCCTGAGCATCATGTTCGCCTGTCAACGCTTCCACTACTACCTATATGGACGGGGTGATGTGACAGTAGAGACCGACCACCGCCCTTTAGTGTCCATCTTCAGTAAGCCCCTCCTCAACGCGCCCAAGCGCCTACAGAGCATGCTCCTGACACTTCAGAATTACTGCCTTACGGTGGTGTACAAGCCAGGCCCTGAAATGTACATAAGTAACACGCTTAGTAGAGCCACCACCCCGCCACGGAAAACAGACACACTGTACCGACGAGAAATGGTCTGCAGCATGCAACAGGAGCAGTGTGACGCAGCGGCCATTCAGCAGGCAGACTACCTCAATGTCAGCAGCCAACGCCTGGCACAGATCCGAGCAGACACAGAGGAGGATGTGTGTCTCCAAACGCTCAAGGCAGTCGTACTGCAGGGATGTCCAGAACACAAAGAAAAGGCCCCCATACTCATCAGGGACTACTGGGCCATCAGAGATTAAATAAGCGCACAGGATGGCGTTCTTTTCAGGAGCCAGCGCGTCATCATTCCGAAAACCATACGTCCGGAAATGCTGAGGAGGATCCACTACAATCATGTGGGTGGCGAAGCATGCTACAAACATGCCCGCGATACATTGTACTGGCCCGGCATGCAAGGGGAAGTCAAAGACTATGTACAGCAGTGCTCTGTGTGTAACGAGTATGCGCACGGACAACAAAAAGAGACCATGATGTCACACCCGCTCCCCACACGTCCATGGCAGCTGGTAAGCACAGAACTTTTTGCTCGTGGTGGACCACTACTCTGACTTCTGGGAGATCGACCTGCTCCCTGACTTGTCGGCCAACACCACAATCCGACGAATCAAGGCACAGTTTGCAGGTTATGGCGTCCCAGACAGAGCCATTTCGGATGGGGGAAGCCAGTTTGCGTGCAGTGAATTCCGGGCATTTCCAAGGGAGTGGGGCTTCGAACATGTCATGTCCTCACCGCGGCACCCAAAAGCTAATGGCAAAGCAGAGTCAGCAGTAAAGATTGTGAAAGGCTTGTGCAAAAAGGCGGACCGTGCCAAAGAGGACCCATGGAAGGCCATTCTGCATTGGCGAAACACGCCCACTAAGGGCATACATTGTAGCCCAGCACAGCGGCTCATGTCACGAAGGCTGAGAACACTTCTTCCGGTGGCCGACCAGCTCTTTGCACCTCAGGTCATCACAGGGGTTTCCGACAAGCTGAGGGGGAAGCATCAGGCGGCGAAGTTAGTATATGACAAATCGGTGAGGGATCTGCCGTAGCTGAACGTGGGCCAGCCCGTCAGGATGAAGCCGCTCCCGGGGGACAGGACGGGCAGATGGAGGAGAGGGGTGTGCCTGCAGCAGTTGGGATTACGGCCCTATCTGGTCGACGTAGAGGGGACCACATATCAACGCAACAGAATTGAACTTTGACCGGCTGAGGCAACCCCTGCCCAACCGCCGGCTCGACCAGAATTGACCCCAGAGCAGCCTGCGAGTGGAGGTGGCAACAGAGACAGTGTTGGCGGTGCTGGGGAGTCTCCAAGGTCTTCACCAGCCCCAAGGTCACCGCCTTCTTCTCCGCAGTGTGCTACAGGGCCGGACTTTCTTCCGGAGTGGGAGGCTGATTAAGCCTCCTGACAGACTTGACTTCTAGGTCACACATGGACTGTGACACACACACACACACACACACACACACACACACACACACACACACACAAACACACACACACACTGACATACACTCGAATAAAACATACATGGACGGTTTGCACTTTCAAACACACATGGACTGTGAATTTTGTTTAAGAAAAAAAAAAAAAAAGAAGTGAGTGTTGTAACAATAAAAAATAGTGATGTTCTGATTGATTGTGATTTGATGACAGGTGTGTTCTTATCCTGTTACTTTGTAGTGTTACGTTCTATTGCTATATATTTGATATCTGATATTGGATGTTGAACCAGGTATTGCTATCTGAGGTATAATCTGGTGTTACTAGTATGTTGGTGGCCTGCAGTTGATTTACAGGCAGCATTGTTCCAGTGTGGATACTTTACTAAAGGAAGGGAGATGTTACAGGGTGATTGTATTGACATACTGCGGCACCCTGTGGCAGCCACGGTGCCTTCACCTATAACATATCCCTGCGTCACGTGTGATTACCTCTGTTGTATTTCCTACATGCAGCCTGAATACACGGTACTGAGACACAGTAGGACTCTTGTTATCTCTATAATGCACTGCAACATATAACAGTTATTTTGTGGTTGCTTTGTCTAAATATAACTACAAAGACCTAGTTTGACCAATAAACTAACGTCATGTTAAAGGCCTACTGAAATGAATTTTTTTTATTTAAACGGGGATAGCAGATCTATTCTATGTGTCATACTTGATCATTTCGCGATATTGCCATATTTTTGCTGAAAGGATTTAGTATAGAACAACGACGATAAAGATTGCAACTTTTGGTATCTGATAAAAAAAAGGCTTGCACCTACCGGAAGTAGCGTGACGTAGTCAGTTGAACATATACGCAAAGTTCCCTATTGTTTACAATGATGGCCGCATGAAGTGAGAGAGATTCGGACCGAGAAAGCGACAATTTCCCCATTAATTTGAGCGAGGATGAAAGATTTGTGGATGAGTAAAGTGCAAGTGAAGGACTAGTGGGGAGTTGAAGCTATTCAGATAGGGAAGATGCTGTGAGAGCCGGGGGTGACCTGATATTCAGCTGGGAATGACTACAACAGTAAATAAACACAAGACATATATATACTCTATTAGCCACAACACAACCAGGCTTATATTTAATATGCCACAAATTAATCCTGCATAAAAACACCTGCGTGTTTGTTATGCTAGCTCCTAGCTCCTCTGCTAGCTCCTAGCTCCATAGAACACGCCAATACAATTCAAACACCTGATCAACACACACAATCACTCAGCCCAAAAGACCGTTTACCTAACCCAAGGTTCATAAAGCTTATATATTTTTAAAAAGTTACGTACGTGACGCGCACATACGGTCAAGTTATCGAATGTTTAGCAGCCAAGGCTGCATACTCACGGTACCTGATATTCAGCTGGGAATGACTACAACAGTAAATAAACACAAGACATATATATACTCTATTAGCCACAACACAACCAGGCTTATATTTAATATGCCACAAATTAATCCTGCATAATAACACCTGCGTGTTTGTTATGCTAGCTCCTAGCTCCTCTGCTAGCTCCTAGCTCCATAGAACACGCCAATACAATTCAAACACCCGATCAACACACACAATCACTCAGCCCAAAAGACCGTTCACCTAACCCAAGGTTCATAAAGCTTATATATTTTTAAAAAGTTACGTACGTGACGCGCACTTACGGTACGGTACGTGTTATGCTAGCTCCTAGCTCCTCTGCTAGCTCCTAGCTCCATAGAACACGCCAATACAATTCAAACACATGATCAACACACACAATCACTCAGCCCAAAAGACCGTTCACCTAACCCAAGGTTCATAAAGCTTATATATTTTAAAAAAGTTACGTACATACGCAAAAAAAAGCCAAAGCTGCATACTCACAGTAGCACGTCTGCGTCTTTGTCATCCAAATCAAAGTAATCCTGGTAAGAGTCTGTGTTGTCCCAGTTCTCTACAGGCGTCTGTGTATCCAAATCAAAAGTCCTCCTGGTTAGAGTCTCTGTTATCCGAGTTCTTCCATCTTGACTGCATCTTTCGGGAATGTAAACAAAGAAGCGCCGGCTGTGTACTGTTGTGGCTGACTACGTTCGAAAAATACGTCCATTTCGCACCGACAACTTTCTTCTTTGCTTGCTTGGCTTCCTTCTCCATAATGCAATGAACATGATTGAAACAGATTCACGAACACAGATGTCCAGAATACTGTGGAATTATGAAATGAAAACAGAGCTTTTTCATATTGGCTTCAATGTGGAAGGCATACCCGTGTTCGTCGGGCTACGTCACGCGCATACGTCATCCTCAGAGGCGTTTCGAACCGGAAGTTTAGCGGCAAATTTAAAATGTCACTTTATAAGTTAACCCGGCCGTATTGGCATGTGTTATAATGTTAAGATTTCATCATTGATATATAAACTATCAGACTGCGTGGTCGGTAGTAGTGGGTTTCAGTAGGCCTTTAAGTCCTAGTAATAAATATTGTGATTGTTGGTCCAACCCGTTGTTGATTTTTATAACAGAAACCGAAATTTTAGTTCGTTAGCATCAAGAAAATATCCTTACAAGTATTAATAAACTAGATGAATAAGTAGGCTCAACAGTGTTTACTGAATCTTGATATTGCTAGCAAACATTGCTAAACAACATGGACTTTTATAGCTAAATAATGAGACAAAATATGAACTTCACACCACAAAAACAACTACAGGCATGAATTGTAGATGAGACTTATGTTTGTATCCTTCATCCTTTTTCTCATTAGCATCTGTCATGTCTTTTGATCATGTTTTTGTTTGGCGATGTGCTGTTTGGTTTTTGGACACTTGGTTCCTGCTTTTTCACTCCCTTGTTTTGTTTCCAGCTAGGCCACCTCCACTTGCACCTGTTCCATGGCTAGCACCACGGCTAGCACCAGTAGCTGCTCCACGGCTAGCTCCACGCCAAGCGCCAAGGCTAGCACCAGTCCCAAAGCTAGCACCATGCCAAGCTCCACCACACCAAGCTCCACGGCGGGTTCCAGTTCCTGCAACACGGCGGGTTCCAGTTCCTGCACCACGCCAAGCTACAGTACCTGCACCACGCCAAGCTACAGTACCTGCACCACGGCGCCAAGCGCCGCCCGTAGCAGCTCCACACCGCCAAGCTTCGCCGCCTGCCGCACCACGCCAAGCTTCGTCGTCTGCTGCACCCACGCCTGCTTCGTCTGCTGCGCCCGCGCCTGCTTTGTCTGCGGCTGCTACCACGCCAGACTCGTCTGCTGCCTAACCCACGCCAGACTCGTCTGCTGCCACTTCCATGTCTGACTCGTCGTCTGACTCCACGCCTGCCATGACGAGGACACGCGCATCCACGCCTGCCACGACAACGACGCACCGACCTCCTCGTCGGCCACGGATGTAGCCATTTCCTGGGCGTCCGACACGCCAAGCGCGTCCACCTCCTCGTCGGCCACGGATGTGGCCATTCCCTGGGCGTCCGCCACGCCAGGTACGCCGACCTCCTTGTCGGCCACAGTTGTGGCCGTTCACGGGTCGCCCACCTCGTCAGGTGGATTCGGGGACACGTGGTCTGGCGACCCACCGCCATGTCCCCCTCCCGCCCTCCCATGACTCTTGATCATTGTTTTTTTTGGACATCTGGGATCTGTCCTTAAGGGGGGCTCTGTCATGTCTTTTGATCATGTTTTTGTTTGGCCACGTGCTGTTTGGTTTTTGGACGCTTGGTTCTTGCTTTTTCACTCCCTTGTTTTGTTTCTATGACAACCATTAGTTTCATCTGTTGCACATTTTGACTCACGCACCTGTCACTAATCATGTCAGTATTATTTAAGCATGCAGTTGCCAGGCAGTCTGTCTGGCGACATTACCTCCGCGACCCATGCTACCCATGAGATTCATGTTTACAATAGTTCATGCTTCATGTCATGCCACAGTAAGTCCTTTTGTTTCATGTCCATAGCTTTTGCCCAAGTGCTAGTTTTTGCTTTCATTAGCCAAGTTTGTACCTCCACCTTGTGCGCGCTTTTTGTTCACTCTTTTTGTTAGAATTAAATCATGTCCTTACCTTCACACCATGTCCGCTCCAATTTCTCTTGCATCTCGGGAAAACAAACCCTCCTAAGTCCACGTCGTGACAGCTTCACCATCACAGCAGCACGAATACAGGTTACTGCACGAATAAGTCCAGTATGGTCTTTCATTGAGTAATGCTTAATTTGTGGACCCCTACAATTGTAAAGACATGATTTGATTCCAATCTTTTTTTCTTTAAATTCTTGTGAGTGTCAAAGGAAGTGAGATAGATGCATGCAGTAATGTCTTGGTGATGATGAATGGTTGAACTCTTAAAAAAAATATTTTTCTTACTAGTGTAAAAAGCCACTCCATTTCATTTTAAATATTTTTTCATTATTGCTCATATATTTACCTCCAAACCTTTTCAAATATGCCCAAATCTGCACTGATGCAGGTAAATAGTAGCCTAATGGGACTCTAGACCATCGCCTGAAACCCGGAAGTGCCTCTAGGTCATGTGATTGACATATACAAATACTATACTTGGTATCATTACTGTTGATGTCTGTATCGTTCCGAGAACATTCAAGAGTTCTAACTTAGCTGTTTCCTAAACTTTTTTGTATCCTTTCACAGTGTGTAGTGTAGCATGTTTAGCTAGTCCTATTCCTTGTCCTCCAGCGATGATACTTGGATCCTACTGTCGCCATGGACCACAGTCGGATTAAAGATTTATGAGCTGTACTGTGAAGGGACATTAGCTGTCATATTTGCGGGACACAGCTAGAATGTGTCATCAACATGCATTGTCAGTAAGGGTGGAACGATATGTTTGAACAACAATACGATTCGATATTTGTGGATAATATCATTTTTTCAAAAGGATTCGAAACTATTCAGTGAGTTGATATCGATTCAGTAACTTTTTAGCAAAAAAAATATACCAGTGAGACAGTAAAAAAATACTGGATACTGGACACTGCAGGTGAAGTTTCCTATATTACTGTTTCTTGTAAGGGCTTTAGATATAAATTCATTATGGATACAAACAAGCAAGTAAACCACAATCAATGGCCGATGCATTCACAACTTATTTGAATAAAGTGCAACTAGCACTTTAGGTTGAATTAACAACCTAAAGTTGTTTCTGCTCTCATTTTCAATAATCAAACAATTTTAAATAAAACTACAGTAACCAACATTTTAAGAGTAGATTTACTTGCTAAATAAAGTTTCCCGACCCGACCATACAGTATCTGTTCTACGCCCTGGCTTTGCCTATGAAGGACATGTACATGTACGTCTCCTAATTCATGTTGCGGTCTCTCACTTTCTAATTTCTATAGCCTCCTTCACCCACCTCTTGTACTTATTTTAGGCCTGGCAACTTTAACGCATGTGATTAATTAAAAAAAATGTACGTTATAATAAATGAATCAAAATTAATCACACCATTTGTAAACCCGGAAGTCGGCGACTATTGTTACATGGTTACAAAGATGAGTGATGAAAGGCGGCCAATTTCATTTCAGAAAAAAACTCAGATGGAACTTTGGATAAAACTGAGGTAATTTGTTGGCATTGCAGAAATCTACTTTTTTTTTATCATCGGGGCACAACAAGTTTAAAATAGCATCTTAAGGCAAAGCGCATTCAGGGTTTTCGCGGGGCATTGTAAACCATTAAAAGTCATTAAATTAATTTGGCAAAAATTAAGGCCTTAAATTACATTAAAAAGCATTGAATTCGATGTCCAGAAACATTAAACATGTTTATAGAATTGTAGGATTGCGCTGATAGCAGTGGGTCAATCAATCGAAAGGTAAATGAAAATGAACTCAATAACTTTGCTGTCATCGATACATTGCTACGTCTGTCTGTGTTTCTTTTCTTCGGCTGCGGCTTTCAAACTGCATACAAAAGTATGAGGGGCCGTTAGGGACATTATTCAGAATTACCTCTTACATGTATGAGAGTGTTTCAGTAGTGTGTGAGAGAAAAACATTTCAGTTGTTTATGTGAGAGCATTTCAGTAGTGTGTGAGAGGTAATTCTGAATAATGTCCCTAACGACCCCTCATACAAAAGGTCTTGTAAGGTTCAAAGGCTTGAAAAGCGCTGCCTCCACACGACAAATGAAACAATTCTGGGATCCCAAATTTTGCCGTTCTTTGGTGACAGTAGGGGTGTCGTCCTTAACTACGACATCATGTCATGTTCATGAGGAAGCTGAGCTTTGTGTCATACACGACTCCCTTAGCCGTCTCCAATTTTAACACACCTGAGCTAACTCGGCTAACATTAGCAGGTCTGGTGATGCACCTCATGTGACCTGCGGTGGCCTAGGATGGACTAACTAGATGAATTAGTTCAGAACAGACCACAACTATTCACTAAAATTCCCACAGCAAATAAATAAGAGTTCCATCAGCTGCCTGACTTTAAACATAACTTGCTATCTTCTGTACTCATTTTAAACAATAGAGAAAGTGTAAAATACGATCTATTCAAGATGTTTCATTGACTCATCTTATTTTAATACATCTAAAGGATGCACATATTCTATGATGTGCATATTTCTTTTTTAAAGGACGTGTAAATTGGGATGTAAATGGTGCACTATGTAAAGTTAATTATGGGTAAGTTTACTATCTGTACCTTGTTTGCTATATCATTAAAAAAAAAGTTTCAAAAGGTGCATTTAATTCTTACTATACTTACTGTCACCAAGCTTTAAGCAAATTAATGACCTTCAATTAAGTGAAGGCTGTCTCCTCTCACCTGTACTATTTAATGTCTTTCTGGAGAACATCATGGAAAAAGCACTCCAAGAATTCCACACCTCCGTTACTATCGGAGGAAGACCCATCTCCAACCTTCGCTTCGCGGATGACTTCGACCTTATGGGAAAATGTGAGGCTGAACTCCAGGAACTGACCACCAGACTGGAGGAGGCGGCGAGAGCTTATGTAATGGAGATAAGTGCAGAGAAGAGCAAGGTCCTGGTCAACAGTCACAATCACTTACCACCACCGGGCATCACATTGAATGGACAAACCCTAGAGGAAGTAAAGGACTTTAAGTACCTTGGGTCCTTTGTGAGTGAAGATGGCAGCTCCACAAAAGAGATCAGAGCAAGAATCGGCATAGCAACATCAACATTAAAACCAGACTCACCAACATCAGCATCAAGGAGGGTGACTTCCTCATTACAGACAAAATGGAGGTAGCTAGCAGACTTAACGCCTTTTTCACCAGCATAGCCGCAACTCTTGTCAACAAGCTGTCCCACCACTCTGGTCACTTTGGTGTAGAACACATTAAAGCCTTCTACAGAAGCTAGGAGTATCCAATGATGATTTCAAATTAGAAATGGTCACAGCTGATGAGGTGTTTAAAAAATTGAGCGCGCTCCACCCAAACAAGGCCACCGGCCTTGACAATATTCCCTCCAGATTCCTCAGGGACTCTGCCTCCATCATTGCCCCGATCATCACGCACATTATAAATCTATCAATTACACAAGGCCAAGTACCAAAAGATTTTAAGATAGCAAGAGTAACTCCCCTCTTTAAAAAAGGAAGCAAATTGGAACCTGGCAACTACCGACCTGTTTCTATTCTCAGTTCCATTTCGAAAGTAATGGAGAAAATAGTTTATGAACAGGTCGATAGTTACCTTGCCACTAATAAACTCATGTACACATTCCAATCCGGCTTCAGAACTAACCACTCCACTGACACATGCCTTCTCTATCTGACCGACCACATCAAACATGAGGTGGACGCGGGCAAATACTGCGGCATTGTCATGCTAGACCTTCAGAAGGCCTTTGACACCGTTAACCACGCTATACTGTTGGATAAGCTCAGAGCAATCGGATTTAACAAAACTTCATGGAGCTGGATGCAATCTTACTTGGAGGGGAGGGAGCAGGTGGTAGAGGTAAACGGCACCGTGTCCCCCCCGCCCCCTCTCGGTGAGCTGTGGAGTCCCCCAAGGCAGTATATTGGGACCTTTACTGTTCCTAATATACATAAACGACTTGTCATCGGCATGCGACTGTGAATTGTTTTTGTTTGCGGATGACTCTGCCTGCTGGTATCCGACAAGGACAAGTCACAGGTGGAGAAAATCCTCAGTGCTGAGCTCTGTAGAACTTGCACCTGGCTCGCTGACAACAAGCTATTCATACACTTGGGTAAAACGGAATCCATCCTGTTTGGGTCCCACATCAACCTTAAGAAAGTCAATGACTTCACTATAAAAGTGGGTGACATTGTTATCACCAGGAAAGATGAGGTCACCTACCTAGGTTCCATTCTAGAGGCTAACCTTTCCTGTGATAAAATGGCAACCAAGGTAATCAAAAAGGTTAATCAACGAACGAAATGTCTCTACAGAATCTCCTCTCTGGTCAACAAAAGCACCTTGAGGATTCTGGCGGGAACTCTCGTTCAACCCTTTTTCGATTACGCATGCACCTCCTGGTACCCTAACACCTCCAAAACCCTCAAATCTAAACTCCAAACATCCCAGAACAAGCTAGTCAGATTACTTCTAGACCTCCACCCCAGATCCCACCTCACTCCTACCCACTTCTCTAAAGTGGGCTGGCTCAAGGTGGAGGACAGATTAAAACAACTTGCACTGAGCCTAGTCTATAAAATTCGCTACACCTCCATGATACTGAAGTACATGTCAAACTACTTCCTTAACGTAAATGACCGCCATAACCACAACACCAGGGGGAGCTCCACTAACCACATTAAACCCAGATTCCGAACTAACAAAGGTCTTAACTCATTCTCTTTCTATGCCACAACAATGTGGAATGCGCTCCCAACAGGTATAAAAGAAAGGGCATCTCTATTCTCCTTCAAAACCGCAATAAAAGTTCACCTCCAGGCAGCTACAACCCTAAACTAACACCCTTCCCGGATTGCTAATAATCTAAGGTAGATACTTTTTCTTATGCTTTCTGATCTCTCTCTCTCTCTCTCTCTCTCTCTCTCTCTCTCTCTCTCTCTCTCTCTCTCTCTCTCTCTCTCTCTCTCTCTCTCTCTCTCTCTCTCTATGTCCACTACTTGCTGTACATATCCTACCAAGTCAGACCTCTCTCTTTCTCTCTCTCTCTCTCTCTCTCTCTCTCTCTCTCTCTCTCTCTCTCTCTCTCTCTCTCTCTCTCTCTCTCTCTCTCTCTCTCTCTCTCTCTCTCTCTCTCTCTCTCTCTCTCTATGTCCACTACTTGCTGTCCATATCCTCCACACCCCTGATTGTAAATAATGTAAATAATTCAATGTGATTATCTTGTGTGATGACTGTATTATGATGATAGTATATATCTGATAGTATATATCTGTATCATGAATCAATTTAAGTGGACCCCGACTTAAACAAGTTGAAAAAGCTATTCGAGTGTTACCATTTAGTGGTCAATTGTACGGAATATGTACTTCACTGTGCAACCTACTAATAAAAGTCTCAATCAATCAATCAATCAAAAAGCCATGACAAGACTGACCAGTATATGGAAAAGCAATACCATCAGCTTCCAGGTGAAGGTCAGACTCTACAAGTCACTTGTTCCTTCCACCCTACTCTATGGTTGTGAGAGCTGGACGCTCACAGCGGACACTGAGCGCAGGATACAGTCCTTTGAAAGCAAGTGTTACAGAAGAACGCTACATATATCATACAGTGAACACCGGACAAATGATTATGTTAGACAGCTAGTTACCACCCATGCTGGCGAACAGGAACCTCTACTCTCAACAGTTAAACGTCGCAAGCTGACCTGGTTTAGTCATGTCACAAGGCACACCTCCCTGTCAAAGACCATCCTGCAGGGAACAGTAGAGGGGAAGCGGAGACGAGGCAGGCAGAGAAAGGCCTGGATGGACAACATCAAAGAATGGACTGGCTGCAGCTTCCAAACCCTGCTACGAACAGCAGAAGACCGTGAGCACTGGAGATCCCTGACTGCCCAAGCATCCACCATGACACACCTACGGCCTCCTAGGCCATGGGATGAGTGAGTGAGTGAGTGAGAATTAAGTGAAACGTTTAATAACTGGATTACATACTGGCAGCAAAATTGCATTTGTGTCCTAACATTGTGATATTTTCTTCAGTAAATTTTAAATACTCAAGTGAGTAACAACCTTTGATTAATCATAGTTAATCACAGCTCAAGAGTTTGATTAATCTGATTTTTTTTTTAATTATCACTTGACAGCCCTAATTTAATTATTTCTGATGAAATGACTTTTCTTTGGCTGCCAGTTGTTGTGTTCCGGAAGTCGGGGCATCACCGTAGCTTACTCGGCTGTCACTTCCGTTGTGTAGGTCGTGTTTTTTGTGACTCAAATTTAAGTTGTGGCTTTAAATGACTGTTTTGTGTGGTTTGTCTTTGTTGTGGCTTTTGCAATCGTGCTGTGGCTGAATGTTTTTGTGTTGTAGTTTATGATATTGTCTTGTGGCATTTGTTATAACCTTCCTCGACCACCATAGCTATCTGCCATTTTTGTTTTGATGAGGTCACAGATGGGCAAATCCATCGCTTAATGTTAAAAGTGCTAAACATCTTATAAAGTCTGTGGTTTTTAAATGAAATGTTTTCTTTTTTCTAGGATTGATCAAATTGATCGATTCTCCTTTAAAACGATCTTCTTCCGGAAGGCAAACTTGCGGGGCACTTATATTTGAGATTTAGTAATATAAATCGATTGATCGATATATACCCCTAATTGTCTTGATGCAACGATAGTATAAAAAGCTTTATTGTATGACAAATCTATATAGTTTAAATCTTTTTTTTTTTCCGCGCAACCTTTCGTAAAAACATGTCAACATCATTTAACTTACTGCGTCAGGTGATTAACGAAATTAATTATTGTTATTGTAACTACAAAAATACAATTACCATTTAACTTCAGCATAAAGACATCATAAGTCCATTCCAGATGGTTAATATTATGTTCTCTGTTTGACTTAGTTTCACTTTATCAAACCTTTACTAACATTCTACACTACAAAACAACAAAAGTAGTGATTTGTGCTCATATCGTATTGGATCAATATTGGTATCGGCCAATACTCCAGGCTCCAATATTGGTATCGTATTGGAAGTGAAAAAGTTGTATCGTGACAACCCTTACATTTCTCCAACCAAACGCTCCTGTTGGCTTCACTACAGAGCCTGATGTGTTCTATGGATGGTTAGCGATTACATTGATTGCTGTTATTCGTGGCCATTTAATTTCCTGAAGTCTGAAAGCTGTGAGCTTCCGGTGACATTTTCCAATCCCGCCGGCGACAGGTCTCACGGCTGACTGACATGTTGGGAAACACTGCAGATAGGTAAGACGCCGTCACGTCACACGATCCCATTTACTTTATGCTTTCTCCAATGCTAAAACACTTAAACATGTTAATATGTTGACAGATAGCTCAAGCCCTGCACAGCAGTTTAATACACACAAGCACATATGATGAGTCCTAGCCACTAAACCAACTTAGAAGGAGAGAAGCACCCTTTCTCACTCTCACTCTCATGTTCCGGCACATTGCGTTGGAACGATGAGAGCGGCAGGCAATCATCGCACATCTCTGCTGGCAAAATGAGCCTGAAATTGTCGGGAAAAGAAGGCCGTTTTGACAGGCGGGGTACGAAAACGCAGCGGCGATAGAATGTCAATGAGGCCTGAAAGTGGAAAGAAGGAGCGGCCTTGCGCCACACACAAAATTTCATTAGGTGCCGGCTATTGGCTGACCCGGAATAACCTGCTGCAGCTACAAGAGGATTAGAAATACAAACGTACGGTCAAAATGTTGCCCGGCATTGACTGTAATCATCTTGTAGTAAATGAGTCCAAATACAGTGCACTTCTTTGCAGAAACCAGTTAAAGTGGTACCACGGGAGGCGTGGCTAAGATGCACAAGCAGTAGTTTGCCTCTGCAGCAACTCCGGTGAAAACTGTAAGATTTAATTTAAATTCTGCTTTTTTTTCATTAAAACTGACAACACTTGGCCAACTATATGCATGTCTATCACTCTGGGTGAGTTATACTCTGTCAAAACATACATAACAACAATTATGCCCAAGACACGAAGAGAGAAGCAACCAGAGTCACCTGTGGCCGTAAACGAGCTCGAGGCTTGCACTGAGATGGCGTCATTAACTTTGGAGAAGTTGCTGGATAAGATACTCGAGTTTATGAACAAACGTTTTGACATGCTTGACGGAAAATTTGAGGCTCTTACAAGCAAGCAGGCGGCATTGACCAACAGAGTGGAGGACATGGAACAGCAAGGTTCCGAACACGAGCGCCGCATCGAAGCGCTCGAACAAAAACTGACTGAAACACAGAAGAGCAATGACAAATTGGCAGCTAAAATAGACGAATTGGAAGGGCGCTCAAGACGTAATAACATAAAAATAGTCGGGATACCAGAGCAAGAAGAAAAGGGAAGACTTACGGATTTCTTTGCGGACCTGATACCAAAGTTGTTTGGAGCGAGTAACTTCTCCAAGCCAGTGGTGGTGGACCGCGCGCACCGTGTCCCGCTCGCTCGCTATGGTGACGGCAAGTGCCCCAGGAGCATCATCGCAAGAATAGACTTCTACCAGGACAAGGAGCTACTTCTTCGACTGAGCCGCGGCCAGGAGCTGATCTACAACGGCCTGCGCATGTTCCAGTTTCCAGACTACACTGCCAAGGTGACAGCGCTAAGACGGGCCTTTTGAGAGGTAATGAACATGCTGCGGGAGAAGGAAATCAAGTTTATGCTAGGTTTTCTAGCTCGCCTGCATGTGGAGTACAACGACCAGGTAAAGGTGTTTACTTCTCCTACAGACACTAAAACCTTCATTATAAAACATCTTACTGGCTAATCATCAATAACGGCTCTACCACACAAGGCATATGATAAGCATAAAGCAGAAATCAGTGTTGGGTTAGTTACTGAAAAGTAACTCAGTTACTAACTCTGTTACTTACACCAAAAAGGAATGCTTTACTGTGAAAAGTAACTAGATATTTCTTTTTTTTTTCTTTTTTTTTAAGGCTCCCATTAATGCCCTTTTAGCCTTCATTTCAGTACTGTTATTGCACTGGAGAATAATACAATCTGTTGATCAACTTGACATGCATTTGCATCACTGAACTCTGCTAAGCAACGTGGTCTACATACAACACACAAAGACAAAGATATGTTTCAAAGGGCCAATTTATTTCAGGCCAGAACAAATTGACAAAACTATTTTAAATAGCTGCAACATTACATACATATGCAACAAACAGTATAATAACAACATGTCACAACATAGCTGTAAACCTGGTTTCACCCAAGGAAGGCACACACTACATACACACGCCTAACCAGGCATTTTTTTCTCTCAAGGAATTCTGAAATAAAATCATGTCTTCATGAGATCCCTCTACGCATTTCCCCACTTTTAGTTTAGAGATAAAGAAAGACTGGATCCCTCTTTATGTTTGTGAACTTTATAGTCTATACCAGGGGTCGGCAACCCGCGGCTCCGCTCTTTGATCACTCTGATGCGGCTCAGGTGCATACTTGCCAACCCTCCCGATTTTTCCAGGAGACTCCCGAATTTCAGTGCCCCTCCCGAAAATCTCCCGGGGCAACCATTCTCCAATTTTCACCCGGACAACAATATTGAGGGCGTGCCGTGATGGCACTGCCTTTAGCGTCCTCTACTACCTGTCGTCGAGTCCGCTTTTACACCATACTAACTGCGTGGCGGCCAGTCACATGTTGTATGGAGCTTCTGCATACACACGTAAGTGACTGCAAGGCATACTTGGTCAACAGCCATACAGGTTACACTAAAGGGTGGCGATATAAACAAATTTAACACAGTTACAAATATGCGCCACACTGTGAACCCACACCAAACAAGAATGACAAACACATTTCGGGAGAACATCCGCACCGTAACACAACATAAACACAACCGAACAAATACCCAGAATCTCTTGCAGCCTAAACTCTTCCGGGCTACAATATAGACCCCCCCAACCCCGCACACAAACATCGCACATGCCTCACAAATGAGAGTTTACAATCCTGTGTGAAGATAAAGGTGACGTCATACAGCCCTGATGTGGAGACGCTTTGCGCTGCGGTTCAGGAGCAGAAATCACATTGACCAAGTATGATAAATATTTACATTTTTGAGATTTCTGAGCTGAATCGCAAGATGGATCACATCATGGAGAAGCTTGCTGTAAAGGAAGGTTTGGACATGAGAGCCAGCATGGACGAATAGAACAGACAAGTCATTGTAATAGCTGCTCGAGAAAAAACAAAAAATCCTTATGTACGATTTGACTCCCCCGAATGGCCTTGAGACAAGAACAGGCTGTACTGTAATCATCCCCTGAGGAATTTCAAAGATGGACGCTTTTGACCTCCCTTCCTCCCCTCCTCAACGACACCTGGGAATCGATCTTTGCTTGCATTGCATGCAGAACGACTCTGGGCTTATGAATATTACTTCACTTCACCCAAAGACAATGGGCATATATACAAACACACTCCCCACCCCCATCCAACGCCCCTCACCACTACCGCTTAACTCCTCTTCGGGGTTATTGTTGCCAGTTGTTGTGATTATATCTAACATGTTTATGTGTGCTATGCTAAATGAGGTTTTTTCCCTTGGACTCAGTCCGGACCCCCTCCCGAGGGTCCAGCCTTAGACTAATATTTTTTACTCTTCCCCCCTTTCCCAATATCACCTTTTTCACTCCTTTTTTAAGGAGCGTCGTAAGTGGCTGATCCGTTGGCGGTCCCGTCTTCTCTCCCTGTAACGTATGTCTGCTCTTAGTGGGACTGTGCCGAAAATGAAATTTCAGTTCTTATGTGTCTTGTACATGTTAAAGAATGGACAGTAATAAAGCATCTTGAATCTTGAATTGAATCTTGAATGTGAGTGTGAATGTTGTCTATCTATCTGTGTTGGCTCTGTGATGAGGTGGCGACTTGTCCAGGGTGTACCCCGCCTTCGGCCCGAGTGCAGCTGGGATAAGCTCCAGTCACCCACGACCCAGAGAAGGACAAGCGGTAGAAAATGGATGGATGGATGGAGTTCATTTATTTACTTCATCATCATTTATATGTATTTCAGATTGTTTTCTGCATGTAAAACTATCATTTCTCTCGATTAAATGTGTGCAAATTTGTGTTTGTGGGTGTGTGGAACAGATTATTTAGGTTTATATCAATTCTTACAGTTTTTACAGAAAACATTGCTTAAATTTTCAGTACTATTTGGTCTCGCTTGACTTTTTCTAATGGATTATTAACAGAAACCAAGGTACCACTGTGTTGGTTTGTGTAAGCTCAGGTCTTACCTGTGCTATTATTATTTATGTAAGTGGAGGCGGGACAGCGACAGGGCCATGCTAGTCACGACTCCTTAGTTTTTGATTGATTGATTGAAACGTTTATTAGTAGATTGCACAGTACAGTAGATATTCCGTACAATTGACCACTAAATGGTAACACCCGAATAAGTTTTTCAACTTGTTTAAGTCGGGGTCCACGTAAATCAATTCACGGTAAAAAATTAGGGAGGAAAACAATTATTGCAAAACCAAATGAAATAGATGAGCCCGTCAACACAGACAAACAAGTGGATATGCCCAGCTTGTTGGAAAGTGTTGGCAACAAAAAAGACAACAAAACAAACACCTCACACAGTTTTTCCAACTGGGGAAAAATGCACCTCAAAATTTTCAAGAGTTATTAAAATGCAATTTTTGCTAGCCAAGATTTACAGTCCATTTTATTTTTAATGTTTGTTTACCTTTTTAGGATGATTAAAATTTGATTAAAAGAATACATAAATAAATTACTTATTTGCTTTTAAATGGGTCAGTTACATAGTTTTTATTATACAGTATATTATGATAACATTAGAGCTTAAATTGTTCTCAAAATAGTGTGGACAATGATTTCGTTCATCAGCAACAAATTGTGATACATTATATGGTCCAACAAAATGTGTAATGGACCTCAGCCTACATTAAGGGACATAAAAATGTTGCACAGGTCCGGTGGCCACGGATGAAGTGCTGGTTGTGCAGAGTCGGGACCCGGGGTGGACCGCTAGCCTGTGCATCGGTTGGGGACATCTCTACACCGCTGACCCGTCTCCGCTCAGGATGGTTCCTGCTGGCCCCACTATGGACTGGACTTTCTCTGATGTGTTGGATCCGCTGTGGACTGGTCTTTCACAATATTATGTCAGACCCACTCGACATCCATTGCTTTCGGTCTCCACTAGAGGGGGGGGGGGGGGTTACCCACATATGCGGTCCTCTCCAAGGTTTCTCATAGTCATTCACATTGACGTCCCACTGGGGTGAGTTTTCCTTGCCCGTATGTGGGCTCTGTACCGAGGATGTCGTTGTGGCTTATACAGCCCTTTGAGACACTTGTGATTTAGGGCTATATAAATAAACATTGATTGATTGATTGATTGATTGATTGATTGAAATGTAAATGTGGCAGATTGTAGCCAGAGTTTAATTTCCATACATAGTCCCCGATCAGTATACAACTTTAAAGACATACAGTATGTATTACATGTTGATGCAATCCAGACGATATATATAATATACATGCTATAAAATAGGGCTGATGATTGAGCTTTTAATATTATCGTTATATATCGTGAAAGGACACGTCCAATGTAGCATAATCGCTAGCATGTAATGTCCCTCCACAGTACAAAGCCACTTTTAAGTCAGTAATCCTCACCTCAATGGCAACAAATGAATTTAGTTTCTTCCATGTAACCTTATCACTGGAGGACAAGGAATAGCTGAACAAGCTACACTACACACTGTAGGAGGATATGCAACCGCTAACTGCAGGCTAGAGCTCTTGAGTGTAAACAAAGAATTGATACAAACATTGACAGTAACGATATCAAGTATAGTATCAGTATATGGTCGGTACTAACCTGGTTAGATCGATAGTTTTTACTATCACATCATCTTTTGTCATTGTTGTTATTGTTTACTAACTCGGGAAATAAGTCCATGGACACAGGAGGATTTAAAGGACAAAAACCAAAGGTAGCCAGAAGTAGAAAATAATTTAGATATTTAATTGATATTGTTACACCGCCATCCTGTGTTTTCGTCTGATCCCAAATGTGTAGTATCGCCCGAAAGTATTAATAAGTGTCCAAACAACAGGAGAATAATGGCTTATTACTATTGTAAAGAAGTGTTGAATGTGTTATTCTTGGGTCACATGGTGATGCGCGCGGGTCGTTCTTCCAAGATGCAGCAGGAACTCTGGAGGCAAGGTGCAGGTAAGACAGTGATTTATTATCTATAATATATCAGTCAACATACCAACAAACAAAACAAAGCAAGCGTGCCAATGGCACAAGGGAACTAAAGCAAAACTTAGCACAGGAATCAAAAGCATGGGTGACAAACATAATGTTGCTTGGAGCAAACAGGACAGCCAGACCGAGTGTGGTGAATGGCAGGAATAAATAGCTCTCTGATTAGTGCCCGGGAGCAGGTGAGCGTCCCAATCACTAATCAGAGGCACGTGAAAATAATCAGCACCCATGACAACCAAGAAACACAAACCCAGGGGTGCTGAAACAGAACTAAGGGAGTCTTAAACTAAAACAAAACAAGATCCGGCAACGGATCATCACAGAATTGGTTCTATTGTCATTCATATGCTAAATATAATATATACATCATTTTTGCAGGAGGCTGCTATATATATATATATATATATATATATATATATATATATATATATATATATATATATATATATATATATATATATATATATATATATATATATATATATATATATATCGCAAAATGGATTTCCCTACTAGTAAAATACTGTTTTTTACATCTCATCTTTTAGTGACTTTGCTAGTGTAATGGTTCATATAGCATCGTCAGCTTGGACCGTGAACAGGATAAACAGGATGTCAAATGATTGACGGGCGGTTGCTTTTAAAATTAAACCCCTGCATGATGAGCTTTTTTCCTGAGTGAAGAGTCTTAATAGCTCTCTTAATGCCGTCATGGTTTTTAGTCAAACACTCTTATCTGGACAGACCCCATTTTCTTAATCTACTCAACTCTAGTTTGCTTGCGATGCTTCCACTCCACCTCACAGCGGGGAGTAGGAATATGTGCTCCTTTATTTGAGGGCCGGGTGTAACAATTACATTAATTTGACATTAATTAAGCAGAATCAAATTAAAACACTGAGTTGTTCCTCCGAGGAAAGCGTAATTGGAATATCCCAGCCGTCATAATGGCTAGCGCAATTAAAGAGGTATTAGCCGAGCAGCGTCCCTATCTATCAGTCAGGAATGACGGCGGACAAGCAAGTGTTGATCCCGACTCTCACAACGTTAATGTCGCTTTAAAGGCTTCTGGATGTTTCCCATCACAGAGAGCTTGTCTTAATGATAGATGCCGACGCAAATAGCGGATGCAAAACATGAGCGTGCCTCGTAGGTTTGTCATCGCCATCATCGATGGTAATTGAAATCTAGGTTCTGTCCATCAGTGAGTCTGGTCACGATGCAGTAGAGTCAGATGAGCCAAAACACAATCATGTTGCCTGATTTTGCACCGTTTCTAAAAGCTGTAGATGAGCGCCACTGCTAGATGATGAAGTTCAGGCAAACAAATTAAAGTAAAAAATTATCCAAGATACAGGTCAAGTCCACGTACGTCGACAACAAGAATTGTGTTGCAGAGTGCTGCATTTGTATTAACCTCTATCTGGCTTCTCCGGAGATATTATATATAATTCAACCAGAGGCAAGAGATGGGGAAAATGAAAAATTGATTGGAAGAAGGCTCAGTGCAGATTATTTTTTCTGTAGGTCTGATTCCCAGAACGCGTCCTCAGCGCGTTTTCATGCACTTAATTCTGAAATAGTTAGATTTGTTTGTATTTTCACACCTACATGTGAAGTCCAAGAGTCCATGCACTCTCTCTCATGCGACTATTGGTCATACGCCATGTGCCTCCCGTACACTGGAGGGCGTACGGATAATGTATTGCTTTTCCGGTTGATCGATTACGTCAAACTAGGCATCTGTAGCTCCTCGCTCTGTAGTACCTGATGGCAGCTGGAACATTGGCACAGACTACAAATATTATGTCTCTAATGACAATGCTGATGTTAAATGGCACACAGCCTCAATAAATTATATTAGACTGCGCCACAAACATGACGCTACTACCAAGAAGGTCTCGGAGCGGATGCAGGGCCGTGGCAAAGAAAAACCGACAGGAGAGAGTTTAATTTGGCCCTTGGGCACCCATGATCTAGAGGGGCCTAAATGTCTCATTTTACACGATTGTGTCATATGTTTGTTTGTGTAAGTAGTCCTACTTCGGAATAGCTCCACACTGAAGGGTGAAAATGTGTCAAAAGATGCAAGGCTGGGTACATTTCACAACTCAATCAATATGGTACCAATTCCCTGTAACAGGGAATTCATACCGCTACTCAACGGTTCCAATTTGTAATACTTTTGTGCGTGTTCAAATCTAAATTGTTTAAAAAGAAAATTAAATGTTCTTTTAAAATGTTCATTTAAAATGATCAGTATTACATATTCATTTAATACTGACCTGAGCTGTCTAGTTATCTTGGTTTTTTACACTTCTGTGTCTCAAGTACAGTGTTTTATTTTGTTATATTCAAACACTGTGCTCCTCTTCAACCTGTGTGTAATGTCACACTAGCCATATATATACATATATATAAATATGTTTGTTTGTTGTTTTTTATTTTTATTTTTTTGTTTTTTTTGTCCTGTCCAGCTTCTCAGGCAAATCATATAGTTGATGTAGATACCCATATCGGCTGTTCAGATTTACTTTACAAAAGATAAGTGTAGGATCCTTCTCTTGTTGCCTTATTTGTATTTTACTTTATTAAATGTATTTATATTTTCATTTGGTGCAGCCGGGTCGGAGCACGAGGGGATAGAAAGAGAAAAAAGGGAAGACAGAAGGGGACATTGTGGGGACAAGAGGGGGATTAGACAGAGAGACAAAAACAACAACAGCAAACACAACAACAACAACAACAGAGCAACATCAGCAAATACGACATGTACAAATATGATGGTAAAAGTGATAGCAAATACGCAGTTAAAAAATAATACAGAAATGACAATGAGCATTATTACACTAAAAATGGAGCAATATGAATACCAATAGAAATAGCGCTATTGATAATGAACAATACCAATAATTTACCTCTATTATCAACAATAAAGTTGTTCAAATGCAACAATACATATACGTAATGATAACCAGAGATACGAAAGAATGCAGAAAAATGGAGGGGAAGAAAGAGAAGAAACCTATATTAACCTTGTAGATTGTTATAGTAACAATAGGTTAAGCTTCGTCAGTGTGCCATGTGTTACCCAGTTTACCCTAGGGCAACAACATTAATATATGTTTGATGAAACGTGATTATGTGTATGAGTGTATGTACTTGTATATGTACAGAATGTGTATATGTGTTTGTACAGTGAATGTATATGTACAGTATGTGTATTGTATATGTATGTTTGTACAGTGAATGTATATGTACAGTATGTGTATTGTATATGTATGTTTGTACAGTGAATGTATATGTACAGTATGTGTATGTGTATGTTTGTACAGTGAATGTGCGTGTAGATGTACGAACTTTGAGTATGTAGGTATGTACTGTATTTGTGTATGTATGTCGGAGCGTAGGTACCTATGTATGTGAGTACATGTGTATTTGTATGTACAATATATTTGACTCCCAGTGTGTGTGGGAGCCAGAGTACGGCCCCAGCCACCCAGAGAGCCCAACCCACAAACAGCAGGTGTGGCGCCCAGGGAACCAGGGACCATCGGCCCCACGCAGCCAGGCCGGCCAGGGACAGGAGCCTGGCCCACCGTGCCGCCCGCAAGAGCCAGCAGCAGGCCACAGACAGACGCACCCGGCAGAGGACAAGGCACGAGAGAAGCAGGGGACAGCCAGACCTCAAGCCAGCGAGAGACCACACCCCACAGGGGCAGAAAGGCGGGACGCTCCGCCCGGGGGGCCCAGAGACTCCCCGCAACCGGACGGGAAGACCGTCCTCGCCCCACCAGCAACCGGGCCCCCACCAGCAACCAGGCCCCCACGAGCCCACCCCCCACCCCCGGAAAACGCGGCCCGCCCACGGCCACCCGTGTTTATATTGTAAGTATTGTACTTATTTCACAACAACTATTTGATTGAAATGTGCATCTTAGTTGTAGTTGTCATCACCAAATCTAGAGGTGTTGAAATCCATCCATTCTTCCGCTTTTCCGAGGTCGGGTCGCGAGGGCAGCAGCCTAAGCAGAGAAGCCCAAACTTCCCCTCTCACTATGTAAAATCACAAATTCTAATCTTTAGCATGTCAATGGCAAATCTTGTGTAAATTAACATTTTCAAAAGTACAGCATTACTGTACTTTAGAGTGCCTCCTTATTGCTGTGTTGACATGGAAAATTGTAACATTACCAATTGTAACATTACCGATCCGTCATGAGACTTCTTCCCGGAAGTGAAAACCAGAGGTGGTCAACCAAGCCAAGATTCTCTTGTACAACAAGCAGCACGCAAACTATCTGAGTACAAGAGAGGCTTAAATCTTTCTGCAAAAAGCAGATACGAGCCAAAACTCTAACTATGCAATGGAATAGATCCCTATACTTTATCAAAAAAAAGATTTGTCGAGTGATATCAAGGATTATACGTTGGTCGCAATACCAGACATAGTGAACTATTGTGCTACAGACATCATTCTACACAACAAAACAGATGAAAACTTGGAAAAGCATGGAGGTCTACAACTTCTTTGTATGTGGCTGGGTCAAGTAAATTGCTATCGAGACTCTCCCGGATAAATATGCATCGTTTTTGCTCGGGTAAAGTTGCATTTCATGATTTAACTTTGCATCGACTGTTGTTTGTTGCTGTTGCACGCGAAGTCATAAGTATGCATGTTTTTCCTTTCTTAACGTAAATATAACTATAGATGTCAAGCAGATGATCTTTCAGCACATCTGTGCTGAAAGATTCATTAATGATTTTTGCCTTTGGTAAGAGCTGAACTCCCTTGGGTTTTTGCTCACATTTGTTTTATTTTATATAGACTCCCTTGTTTGGTGCTTTTCGAAACACTCATAACAAACATGTGTTTAAGAAATACAAATAATATCAAGATAATACTCAAATGGGAAATAATATACATTAGAAGTATATCAAATAAACCTTTAACGAAGTGACCACCGCAAACTTGTGCATTCTTCGACTCTTCTCCCTTGGACTGGAGCGCGTGCTGCTTTTCTCTTGTTTCTCGTTTCGTAAAATCTTGCACTTTCAACCCTTTTTGATAACCTCTCAAGGATCTCTGAGGAAACGTTTATCCTTTTTGCGATTTGAATGATTCGTACTGTTACGATCTGTTAGGGCAGGCCATTCTTTGTTTAGTTTGTGGGTGTTTTTTCTGTTTGTGGTTTACTTCCTTTCTTGTGCTCTATTTTGTTTCCACTTCCTGTTCTGGTTGTATGTTCTTAGTGTTGTCTTCATCACTTGGGGGTGATTAGGATAAGGTTTATCACCTGCTGCTAATCATCACCTGAACAGTATTCAAGCCAGTCACACTTCTTTCTTGTTTCTTGGAGGAATGATCACGGTTAGTAGCTTTTTTTTTTTTACTTTTTTTTTTGTATTTTTTTGTTGTCTAACTCTCTCTAGCTAGTTCTGTCATGCACAGTCTCAATGTGCTTTTTTGTGCATATCTCTGTGGCACTCTACTTTGGATTTTGTACTTTTGGATATTAAACACTCCTAAACCTGCAAGCTGCCTGCTGTGTTCTACCTTTTGAGGTCACGGCCTCGACTAAAAAGAACATTCCAGACAGCTCCAGCTGAGTCTGCTTTGAGTGCTTGACTGCTTATTTCCCAGCCAAGTGTTTGAGCCAGTGTAAGTCTGCAACCGGATGTGACACAACGTACAATAAATGTAACCAAATATGGCACTGTTTGATTTTGTGTTAATCGGTACCCGGTAGCACTGACGGACTTCATTTGGTCCCTATAAAAATATTCAATACCCATACTTAGATGCCTGTGCTATTCTCTTTTATACAAATACGTCACATGACGGCATTGTTGCTAAACCCCAAATCTGCTGTAACTTAACAATGTAGAGCTAGATCAGCGGTACATTTGGTACAAATCTTTGAGGAACACAATTTGAGTAAGGATTCAACAATTCAACACTGATTTGATTAGAAAAAAGTCTTATTTTGTTGCTTTGATGCTTTGCTTAATGAGTAAAATACACGGACATTGTGTGCGCAAGACTGCTCCAATAAAGCTCTGCACCTATTAGTGAGGCAGGTCGCACTGCAATGATGTGGCCTGTATGTTTGTGTGTGTGTGGCGGGTAAAGCGGAGTGCCGAAAGATGGCTCAACAAAAAAAAAAACACAAAGTGGAAAGAGAACAAAGAGCCCAAAGAAGATGAGACAAAGCAACAAAGGTTTTGCGATCAATTCAAAGTGATAGACACTTGTGTTGAAATGTTTGCACTGTCAAAGCATGCATTTCACAGTAGCACTGTGTGATGGGACACAAGTAGGGGATTTTTTTTAATGTTTCATTGCCATGCATGTTTAGTTGTGGATTTTAATTGCATGTTTTTATTGCTGTGGAATTTGATTGTATTTTTAATTGCATGTTTTTACACTTTGCGGACTTTGATTGTATTTTTAATTGCATGTTTTTACACTGTGGACTTTGATTGTATTTTTAATTGCATGTTTTTACTTCTTGTGGACTTTGCTGGTATTTTAAGACATTGCCCCTATTAAGCTTGTTGCCCCTGACAACCAAAGTGCCCAATCAAACGGCACCTGAAATCAGACGTACCTGTGGAGCATTAGGACTGCACACATTTAAAAGGGAAGCATTCGACAGGCTTTGGAGGCGCGACCAGGAGGATCGACAGGCTTGACAAGGAGGACCGGGTGAACGCGCGCAGGCTGGGAAGGAATCCCCAGGACTACCCAGCAGACCCCGCAGGCTCCCAAAGCAAACCCCCACAACCCCACAACACGCAGGGGCAGAGAAAACTCTGCCCCCAAAGCAGGGCTGGCCCTAACCAATCTGGCGCCCTAGGCAAGATTTACACATCGGCAGTGAAGTGTATATACTCACAAGAAACCAGATAGCTTTGTCTTTGACCTTTTTTTTTACTTAAAGAAAGCAAATTAACATATTATATGAGAATGTTATGTTATGATTATCTTTAACCGAATCACAGCAGTGCTCAAATTAAAAAACAGCATTCCCTCTCATGTGATATTGCTTAATTAACATTAATGATGTGCACTTTAACAACTAGGCTTACAACTATACCTAATATATAAAGGGGTGGAAAAGTGACTATTACCTGCAGGGCAAACATTAGCTAACCAGAAGGCAATAACAATGTAAACAAAAAACACCTGCTTAAAAGATCTAATACAAATGTCCCTGAGGAATGTAAGGTGGGAGTACTGTAATTACCTAACGTTACATTATTATTTTCCATAACAATTTAGCCCCCTCCACAATATTAACCCGACGTTAAAACAGAACTAGCTATTTATTGATTAGCAATTGCCGAATCATGTAACATTAGCTTAATGCTAAAAAGCCAGGTTACTATCACATTCTGTAACAGACAAATAATTTAATGTAGGCTAACGTTACCTACCTTCTACCTTTGTCTTTTTCTCGTTTCTCCTCTTCTTTTCTATTTTTTCTTCCCTGGGCACCTGACAGTTTTGGCCGTTTTGACATCTTGTGTTGATTTTTTGATGTGGTAAGAGTCATGATACGGGAAGGGAGGGGGCGTACCGTGCGGGGGAATGGGGGGGGGGCGTAATGTTGTAACAAATAATATTTCTATTAAATAGGCTTTACTTTGCATTTTAATTAACCTGGGATTATTTTTTGTATTTAGAAATAATAGTACCAACTTTTTTTCTTTTTTTTTTCCTCCAACTTTTGTGGCACTGCCTTGGCGCCCCCTGATGGACGGCGCCCTTAGCATTTGCCTATACGGCCTGTGCCACGGGCCGGCCCTGCTCCAAAGTAAGTGTTGTGCGTTGTGGCTTTGCGGGGGTATTCAACTGCCTTGGGCTGTGGGCTTGCGGCTCGTGCGTTGTGCGTTGGCTGTGTGGTTCTGTGAGCAGGAGCGATCGGGACCCAGAGACCTGCGGTGACCCCCAGGAGAGACCAAGAGACGGGACGAGTACAGCCACGTAGGTCACTTAGATTTCCTTTTTATTGTCATTCAAATTTGAACTTTACAGCATAGATAAGAACGAAATTTCGTTACATAAGCTCATGGTAGTGCAGGATAAAAAAGCAATAAGGGGCATGTATGAATAAATAAATATATATAAATAATATATAAATATATATTTATATAAAATAAATAAATAAATATAAATATATAGAAATAAATAGATTACTATACAGATCAATATATTGCACCTTTTCACATGTGTCCATGTTTATGGATGTATGTTATATATTGTCTTTTTTATTCCAGCAAGTTAATCCATTTTGGGGGGAGTTGAGGGGATAATTTAATTATGATGCGTTCAAGAGTCTTACGGCTTGAGGGAAGAAGCTCTTACAGAACCTGAAGGTTCTGCTTCGGAGGCTGCGGAACCTCTTTCTAGAGTACAGCAGTGAAGACAGTCCTTGGTGGGGGTGGGAGGAGTCTTTGCAGATTTTCTCAGCCCTGGTCAGGCGGCTTTTTGCAATCTCCTGGATAGGAGGAAGAGGAGTCCTGATGATCTTTTCCGCCGTCCTCACCACTCTCTGGAGAGACTTCCAGTCTGAGGCATTGCAGGCTCCAGTCCAGACAGAGATGCTGTTGGTCAGCAGGCTCTCTATAGTGCCTCTGGAGAATGGGGGGAGGGAGCTGTGCTCTTTTCATCCGACGCAAAAAGTGCATGCGCTGCTGAGCTCTTTTTACAAGAGCTCCGGTGTGTAGGGACCAGGTTATATTGTCAGTTATCTGCACCCCCAGGAACTTGGTGCTGTTTACTATCTCCACCGCTGTGCTGTTGATGAAGAGTGGAACGTGGCTGGACTGGTGCTTCCTGAAGTCAACGATGATCAAGCCTCGTCTTGTTGAAAAACGTAATATGAAATTATTTGAGATGCAAGCTTTTTTACATGACTTGCATCTTTTTAATTGGGATAGAATTGCTCTTTTTGATAATGTTGAACTGGGTTGGAAATATTTTCACGAAAACTTCTTGAGTTTAGTGAACAAACATGCCCCTTTTAGAAAATTTAGGGTTAAAGGTTGTGACAATCAGTGGTTTACATCGGACCTGTCAGATGTATTGCATGAGCGTAATGCTGCTTGGGCCAGGGCACGCAAGTCAGGGTTAGAAGCGGATTGGTTGAATTTTAGACAAT
Source organism: Entelurus aequoreus (assembly GCF_033978785.1). Taxonomy (NCBI): domain Eukaryota; kingdom Metazoa; phylum Chordata; class Actinopteri; order Syngnathiformes; family Syngnathidae; genus Entelurus; species Entelurus aequoreus. The sequence continues at coordinate 46,442,982 of NC_084734.1, read as the reverse complement.
TAAGAAATCAATTTACTTCTCTCCTTCGGAAAGTCAAATCAGAATTTTATTCCTCCACAACAACAGAAAACCTCAAACACCCAAAGAAGTTTTGGAAAATCATCAAATCTTTGTCCGGCTGCTGTAATTCAGTCAATCTCCCACCTAGTATACTTGTTGATGGTGTCAGAGTAAGTGACAGAAGAGAAATGGGTAGTCATTTTAATAATCATTTTATTTCCTCTGGTTTTCTCTACAATTCTGACAACTCTACTGAAGTTCCGCCAACTCCGGAAAGAACCATTGAAAATACCCAGGTTTTTAACTTTACGCCCTTTACCACAACAGAGGTCATGAGGGCTCTAAAGCAACTTAAACCTAGAAAGCCAGCTGGCTCAGATAAGTTGGAGCCGCTCTTTTTAAAGTTGGCAGCTGAAATTATAGCTGAACCACTGACTCACATTTTTAACCTTACTCTAATTTCAAATGAAATCCCTTTGGATTGGAAATCTGCCCTTGTAATCCCCCTATTAAAAGGAGGTGACCCTAGTAATCTAAATAATTACAGACCGATCTCTAAACTCTCTGTTCTGGCAAAAGTGCTTGAATCCCTTATCAGTGAACAGATAAAAGACTTTTTGGACACCAACTTTATTCTGTCACTATTTCAGTCAGGTTTTCGCAGAAATCACAGTACTGTTACTGCTGCTATGAAGTTTATAAATGATGTAACTGAAGCTCTTGACAAGAAGCAGTGCTGTCTGTCCCTCTTTATTGACTTTTCAAAGGCATTTGATACTGTTGATCATGTCATTTTAATCAAACGTCTTTCAGCTATTGGTTTTTCTCAGCAAGCAGTTGGATGGTTTGCAAATTACCTCACAAGTAGAATTCAGATAGAAGGTTCCTCCTCGGACGTACTGCAAGTGAGAAAAGGTGTCCCTCAAGGTTCTGTGTTGGGCCCATTATTATTCACTATTTACATAAATAATCTTGGACAGAATATTCCGAACTCAACTTTCCATTTCTATGCTGATGATACTGTCATATACTGTACAGCACCCACTCCTGCTGAGGCCTTTAAATATCTACAACATGCATTTGACAGAGTACAAGAACAACTTTGCTATCTTCAACTGGTTTTAAATGCAGAGAAAACAAAGTGTATGTTCTTTACCACATCAAAAACTGTAAGATCAGCACTGTGTGAGAACATTTTAACAAGAAATGGGCAACAAATTATGTTAGTATGTGCTTTTAAATATTTAGTATTTTTAATTGATGACCACTTGAGTTTTAAGGAGCACATTCAGTATGTTGTAAAAAAACTGAAACTTTTACTGGGATTTTATTATAGAAACAAGTCTTGCTTTTCTTTTACTGTGAAACAGAAATTGGTGGAAACAACCTTCTTACCTGTTATTGACTATGGAGATGTGTTGTACATGAATGCTACTGCTGGTTGTCTCCACAAGCTGGATAGTGTGTACCACGGTGCACTGAGATTTATCACCAACTGCGCTCCCCTTACTCACCATTGCGTATTATACTCAATGGTTAACTGGACATCTTTATGTGCTCGACGCCTCAATCATTGGTATGTTTTCATCTACAAAACCATTCTGGGTACCACCCCATCTTATCTGTCTTGTCTTTTAACAAAGAAACAAGGAAGTCACAATCTTCGTGCAACGAATGTTCTGCAATTTGTTGTCCCCAAAGTAAGAACTGAACTGGGCAAGAAAGCATTTAGGTTTTCAGCAGCGAAGTCTTGGAATAACCTACAATCGAATATTAAACTTCAAACCCTTGTTACGTTGAATGAGTTTAAAGCTTCTGTGAAAGGACTGCAGTCTACCTTGTCTGTATGCACATGTGTTATGTGAGCAAGTTTTAATGTCGTAAATGTGATGTTTTATGTATTTGTTTACTGTTTTTAATGTAACCTTGCTGCTGCCCTCTTGGCCAGGTCTCCCTTGGAAAAGAGATCTTTGATCTCAATGGGATTTTACCTGGTTAAATAAAGGCTAATAAATAAATAAAATGATCTCCTTGGTCTTGTTGACATTCAGGACCAGGTTGTTGGTTCTGCACCAGTCAACCAGATGTTTCACCTCCTCCCTGTAGTCCATGTCATTGTTGTCACGGATGAGGCCCAGTACTGTCGTGTCGTCCGCATACTTCACAATGTGGTTGGTAGTGGACCTGGCGCAGCAGTCATGGGTCATCAACGTGAACAGCAGCGGACTCAGGGCGCAGCCTGGGGGGAGCCGGTGCTCAGGGAGATGGCACTGGAGGTGTTGTCGCCCACTCTCACAGATTGGGGTCTGTCTGAGGAAGTCAAGCAGCCAGTTGCCAAGGGGGGTACTGAATTCAAGGGGGGCCAGTTTGCTCACCAAGTGCTGCGGGATGATGGTGAATGCTGAGCTGAAGTCCAGGAACAACATCTGCACGTGTGTGTCCTTTCCTTCCAGATGTTCTAAGCTCAGGTGGAGTGCAGAGGAGATGGCGTTCTCTGTGGAGCGGTTAGGGCGATAAGCAAACTGGTATGGGTACTTCTAGGCAGAACTACAGTAAGTAAGTGTGACGTCAGCCCTGAGAGCGTCTCCGTGTTTTTAAATTATTTTATCCCCTGCCTCCGATTTAATTATGTGTGCAGGAGGACGCCGTGGAAGTGAGCGGAGCCAGGACACTGGCCACGCCTGTCGTGGCTGTACCCTCACCTATATTATTGTTTACCAATTGGTATTTTTAGTGTTATCAACTTGACAGTTTTTTTAATTTGTATTGTAATAAATTGTGAACGGCATAATTTTCTTTCTTTATTTTGGGACGGTTGCTCTCACTACATTGGGTTCTTAATATTTATATTAGTTTTTAGCAAAATTTTATTAGATTTTATATTCCACCACTCGGGTCCATTACATTTCTGGCATTACCAGCAGGATCCATATTGTGAGAGCACTGCTTCCAATGGGGACAAGATGATGATGCTGGTGTATACCTTGGCTGCCCAGATTTAAAGGGCATGGTGACGATCTCAAGTATTCTGAGTGGAAGGAGAAGATTAAAAGGCTCCTGGGCAGCCAGGATATACCAGAGGCACAAAAAGTAGCCATTTTGTTGGGAGCGCTTACGGGGAAGCAAAGCTTCAAATTTCGGTTTTAGATGCGGACGAGAAGGATAGTACTCGGAAAATTTCTACTTATTTAAATTCTTTATATGGGGATCAAACTCCAACACCACTCTTGAGGGCTCAGTTTTTTAGCTGCGCACAAAAACCTGACAAAAATGTACAATCATTCATTTTGAGGTTCCGTGAGCTTCATTGTAGACTTAAACAGGGTGATAATGATGATTCCCCCTCCGACAGTGCCCTGCGAGAGCAACTTCTGCTTGGATTCCGAGACGGACCACTAACCCAAGCTCTGAGGGTGTATGCACGACGCAATCCAGACCAAGACTTCACTGCTCTACGCATAGAAGCTCTACTATTGGACTCCGAATACAGCTCAACGCCACCTGAGGTAACCTGCTCGGCAGTCAATAAAGAATTTGCTTCCCCGAGAACACAAGAAAATTGGAAAGAGCAGTTGAAGCGGGAGATCATGGAGGAAGTTAAGGGATATATGAAGGGACTCGCTTAGGAGATTATTGCTGAACTAAAACCAGTCATACAGCCTCCTCCAGCTCGTCTGAACACACCGATCCCGTCGGAGATCTTCCAGCAGCGGCGTGTAGCCTACAATGAACGCGACGAGCAAGGTAGGTCCATCTGCCGTAACTGTAGAAAGGGGGGGCATATAGCCAGGTATTGTAGCACTGCAACTACACATGCACCGGATTTGAACTAGATGTCCCTGCCGCTGAGGTCTGAGTCGCAGGGCTGGCCACCACACCAACATCGTCCAGGGCCCCAGAAACATTTGTAGGTCAATTCCCCACAATACAAGTAGACGCTGGAGGCACTATTCTGCCAGGACTTTTAGACACCGGGTCCCAAGTGACGCTAATGTCCGAAAGCCTATTTAATGCTCACTTTACCGAAGCTAAGCTCGGAAGGACCCCTACCCAGCTAATGGCCTGGAAATCCCCTATATCGGCTATGTTGTTTTTGATTAAGGTAGAGGGTGTTAAACTTCCTGAAAGAGTAGTAATTGTTGCGGATCAAAACTGTACACACCCCTTCATAATAGGCATGAATGTAATCGTGGGTTGTTGGGATGTCGTTTTTAAATGTCCTAAGACCTCTACCCTTCGGCATCTTTAAAAGCAGAAGGTGTGGAGGGAAGCTTTTGCTACATGTTCCCGTATAGAAGCTGTTGCCGCTGAAGATGGCTTGCTAGGCCACGTGAGACTGGCCTCGAGGATTAGTATTACAATTCCCCCAATGAAGGAGATGTTGGTGTGGGGGTGTGGGGGTGTGCCAAGAGTGGGCCTCGTGGGGCCAACTACTGCGCCCTGGTGGAGGCTATGCCTGGTGCAGTCAGCGTGGCAAAATCACTGGTCGTGGTGAACAGAGGTAGGCTGCCACTCCGTGTTTATAACCCCCATTCCTACAGTATTTCCTTAAAACGATTTGAGAAGCTAGGGCAGATGTTCTGTGTTGATGATAGTGATGTGCATGGAGCTGAGGATCTGTGTTTGTCTCTAGAGGAGGGTGTGGTAGAAGTGTCCCTCATTGATGCCACAGCACAAACCAATCCAGAACTGTCCCCAGATGTTAAGGATGTGAGTGATAGGCCGGATCTGTTTGAGCAGCAACAGGTGCAGCTACGCGCCCTGCTGGCGAAGTGGGAGAAGGTGTTTGCACAACATGAGGAGGACTTTGGAAGAACCAGTGTTGTGCAGCACAGGATCCCGACTGGAGATTCCGCCCCTACCAGGGAGAGATACCGACCCATCTCGCCCCTGTTGTATAAGTAAGTGAAGACACTGCTTTCAGGTATGCTTGAACAGAGAGTGATAAAGGAAAGTTGCAGTCCCTGGGCCGCGCCTAGAGTGTAAGTCCGCAAAAAGGATGGGAGTTGGCGCTTTTGTGTAGACTACCGGAGGTTAAACTCAGTCACACATAAAGATGCCTTTCCGTTGCCCTGAATCGAAGAGACCCTTACTGGCCTGAGCAAATCTGAATGGTTTTCGACCTTAGACCTTGCTAGAGGGTATTGGCAAGTGGAGGTGCACCCGGACAATCGTGAAAAGACTGCATTTACAACTCCCCTCGGACTGTTCGAGTTTGAACGCATGCCATTTGGTCTATGCAATGCACCTGCCACTTTCCAACGGCTTATACAACATTTTTTGAATGGTCAAATAGTGGAATCATTGTTGGTTTATCTTGATGACATAATCATTTTTTCTGTTGATTTCCCTGCCCATCTACAGCACCTGTACCAGGTGTTTGAGCGGTTGCAGCGACATGGACTTAAACTCAAGCCCTCTAAGTGCAAGCTCTTTCATTGTGAGGTGAAATTCTTGGGACACATGGTGGATCGGGATGGGGTGAGACCGGACCCAGGTAAAATTAAGGCAGTACAGGACTGGGCCGCTCCGACCACTGTCAAGGAGGTGAGAGCGTTTCTTGGATTGGCAGGCTATTACAGACGTTTTGTGGCTGGGTTTGCTAAAATAGCCCGTCTCCTAAATAGGCTCCTCATTGGCCGTCCCACCGACAAAAAGGCACAGGCCCGCAAAATAGTGTGGACACCGGAGTGTCAGACGTCCTTTGAAGAGCTAAAAAAGGCTTTGACCTCTACACCCATCCTGGCTTATGCCCATTATGACCAGCCCTTTATAGTTTATAGGGACGCAAGTAATCAGGTGCTCGGTGCAGTTTTGTCGCAAATCCAAGATTGAAGTGAACATGTCGTTGCTTACGCTATGTAGAAGCTTGCACCCTGCAGAGCAGAATGACGCTAATTATAGTTTCTTTAAGCTCAAACTTCTGGCACTTAAATGGGCTGTGATAGAGAAGTTTAAAGACTATTTGATTGGTGCTCAATTTACCAACTTTACAGACAACAATCCTTTGGCCCACCTGCAGACTGCAAAGTTGGGCGCGGTAGAACAACGCTGTGTGGCGCAACTAGCTTCCTTTGATTATATTGTAAAGTACCGTTCAGGGAAATCTAACATCAATGCAGATGGGCTGTCCAGGTTTCCTCTCCCTGCAGAGAGAGGTAACGCCACAGAGTCATGAACCTACCATTGCTGCTGTCGAAGTGACTCTGGGTAGAGAGTGGGAAGAAGCTCAGACTTTGGAACCAGACATCCAAACTGTGAAGAGGTACGTGGAATGGATGAGATTCCCTAAACGTGCAGAACGCTTGTCTTTGTCTCAGCCTGTTCAGAGACTGCTGCGACATTGGAGGAAGCTGGAGGTGAGGGATGGAGTGCTGTACCATGTGGTTACCGATCAAGACACACTGGAGGAGTGCCCTCAGATCGTGTGCCCAAGAACAAGGCGTGAGGAGGTTTGGAGGAGTATCCATGAGTCTGGAACCCACTTTGGACCTGACAAGACCCTGGGCCGGATCCGGCAGCAGTTCTACTGGCCTGGTATGGAGGGGGAGGTACGACAGTTCCATCAGTACTGTCTTGCATGAAGCCTACAGAAGAGTCGGATTGAACCCAGGGCTGCCCTCAACCCTATCTCAGCAACATATCCGTTGGAGGTAATTGGGCTAGATTTTTTAACTTTAGGTCGCCCCACTGACCCTTGGCAAAACATTTTAGTAGCAACTGATTTGTTTACACGGTTTGCCTGGGCAATACCTACACATGACTAGACTGCACAAACAACTGTAAAAATGGTATGGAAATTCATAACACAGCAGTTTGGCTGTCCTGCACGCTTCCACTCAGATCGCGGCCCTAACTTTGAGAGTGCATTGATGCAGCAACTTTGCGATATGTACGGTATAGCAAAAAGTCGCATGACACCCTACCATCCAGCCGGCAACGGTAGGGTAGAGCGCTTTAACCAAACGTTACTCAACATGCTACGAACATTAGAGACAGAAAAACAAAACCGCTGGCCAGAGTACTTGCCTGAACTAGTCCATGCTTACAATAATACTACGCATAGTGCTAGGGGCTATGCCCCATCCTTCCTCATGTTTGGTAGGCACTTGCGGCTCCCGGTTGACTTGGGGTTAGGTATAAACCCGCGACAGGCGCCGTTTGATGTTCAGGGGTGGGTTGGGGATCACTAGAACCGACTCACTTTGGCATACAGCCTTGCTAGAGCAAAAGCAACAAACGCAGCCTCCCAACAAAAGCGGCAATATGATAAGATGGCTAATGCCTTGCCTTTGCACCCTGGTGAGCGAGTGTGGGTCAGAAACAAGCGACAGCAGGGAAAAGGCAAACTGGACACATGGTGGGACCCTGAACCCCACGTTATCTTGGACATTGTGGGAGAGACGGGGGTGGTTTATCGGGTGCGCCCTGAGAACGGTGGTAGAGAACAGACTATCCACCGGAATGCTTTGAAAGTATGTACCCGAGGCTGGGAAGGAATCCCCAGGGCTACCCAGCAGACCCCGCAGGCTACCGGAGCGAACCCCCACAACCCCACAACACGCAGGGGCAGAGGAAACTCTGCCTCCAAAGTAAATGTCGTGCGTTGTGGATTTGCGGGGGTATTCGACTGCCTTGGGCTGTGGGCTCGTGCGTTGTGCGCTGGCTGTGTGGTTCTGTGAGCAGGAGCGATAGGGACCCAGAGACCTGCGGTGACCCCCGGGAGAGACCAAGAGACTGGACGAGTACGGCCACGTAGGAGGCGAGGAGGGTGGGCGTACCCAATACTTCTACGGAAAAACTACAGCAGAGGCAGGGGAAACCCTGCCTTGCGTGTAAGTGTGACGTCAGCCCTGAGAGCGTCTCCGTGTTTTTAAATTATTTTATCCCCGTGGCCTGCCTCCAGTTTAATTCTGTGTGCAGGAGGACGCTGTGGAAGTGAGCGGAGCCAGGACACTGGCCACGCCTGTCGTGGCTGTACCCTCACCTATATTATTGTTTACCAATTGGTATTTTTAGTGTTATCAACTTGACTGTTTTTTTAATTTGTATTGTAATAAATTGTGAACGGCATAATTATCTTTCTTTATTTTGGGACGGTTTCTCTCACTACATTGGATTCTTAATATTTATATTAGTTTTTAGCAACATTTTATTAGATTTTAATATTCCACCACTCGGGTCCATTACAAGTGCATCAAGGATAAAACTTTAAAAGTACCCAACAAGCAAAATCTAGGTTAAAGTATAATTTGGCAGCTAACACCTTTTTACGTTTGACTTGCATAACTAATGTTTTATTCAAACACATGAGGACTGTAAGCATACAATTTGTATATTACTGCTAACAATGTGTTGGTCAAAAAATCAAACACCATTGCTCCAAATATTACATTTTCAAACGTGTACCGTATTTCCTTGAATTGCCGCCGGGTCAAACTCGTTTTGCAAAATAATTAGCGTATGCCTAGAATTATCGCCGGGTCCAACTTGTTTCGCAAAATAATACATATGTATTGATATACATGGCCTCCTCAATCAGCCCCTGAGACCAGATGACGACCAAGACATAGGCGTAAAAAGTGATGAGAGTGATGAGGAAGCGGACACAGACGAAATTTTTTCAAACGACGCTGTAGTTTTGGACGTACATGTCGGACAAGGTGACGGAGAAATGGACGACGCTGAAGATGAAGAGGTCTTAACAACTGATGGATCTCCACAGGATGTAGTACAAGTACCGTAGTAGATGTCCATCAAGGTGCAGTGGGGGAAGCATCTGTCAGTAATGCCGACAGGAACATTTTCAGTTTGTTCAAGTTCAAATTATATTTTCTCTCTGGCCTCACGGATGTTGTTTACATTGATTGATAATGTTTGTTGTTACAATCGTAGTTAAGAATTAAAGTAGCATGTTTTATTTTCAATTTGTTTTTCATGCGTTTTTACATACAGAAAAATGCGTACGTAATTGTTGAATGACCCCTTGTAAAAATAAAGAGTGTCACGTTATAATTGCCTTTTCAGACCCAAACAAAAAGAACTCCCAGGATGATTCATTGTGCTTTGAATTTTATTGCGGCATTAAGCGATGTCATGATTATCCTTACATCCATCCATCCATCCATCTTCTCCCGCTTATCCGAGGTCGGGTCGCGGGGGCAGCAGCCTAAGCAGGGAAGCCCAGACTTCCCTCTCCCCAGCCACTTCGTCCAGCTCCTTCCGGGGGATCCCGAGGCGTTCCCAGGCCAGCCGGGAGACATAGTCTTCCCAACGTGTCCTGGGTCTTCCCCGTGGCCTCCTACCGGTCGGACGTGCCCTAAACACCTCCTTAGGGAGGCGTTCGGGTGGCATCCTGACCAGATGCCCGAACCACCTCATCTGGCTACTCCCGATGTGGAGGAGCAGCGGCTTTACTTTGAGCTCCCCCCGGATGGCAGAGCTTCTCACCCTATCTCTAAGGGAGAGCCCCGCCACCCGGCGGAGGAAACTCAATTCGGCCGCAGTCGAGGTCAGCAGAACCCCATCCTCACCATACACGGTGTTGATAGTGCACTGCTTCCCCTTCCTGAGGTGGCGGATGGTGGTCCAGAATCGCTTCAAAGCCGTCCGGAAATCGTTTTCCATGGCTTCCCCGAACTCCTCCCATGTCCGAGTTTTTGCCTCCGCGACCGCTGAAGCCGCCCACCGCTTGGCCTGTCGGTACCTGTCCGCTGCCTCAGGAGTCCTATGAGCCAAAAGAGCCCGATAGGACTCCTTCTTCTGCTTGACGACATCCCTAACCGCCAGTGTCCACCAACGGGTTCTAGGATTACCGCCACGACAGGCACCAAGTACCTTGCGGCCTCAGCTCCAAGAGGCGCGGAACATGGTCCACTCGGACTCAATGTCCAGCACCTCCCTCGTGACATGTTCAAAGTTCTTCCGGAGATGGGAATTGAAACTCTCTCTGACAGGAGACTCTGCCAGACGTTCCCAGCACCGTTCCTTACATCACACTCAAATGTATAAGCGCATGCCTAAATTTACTGCATGCCTTTGGTAAGCGCTGGAGTGAGACGAGGTTTTAAAATAATTACCGCATGCCTAAATTTACCACATGCCTTTGGTAAGCGCCGGAGTGAGAAGAGGTTTTAAATTAATTACCGCCCGGGCGCTAATTCGAGGAAATACGGTATGTTGAATTGTTAAATATGTCACTCAATTGAATCATACTTTATCAGCAAGTCTTTTGTTAGATTTTTTTTATTCATTATCTATTACTTGTTTTTTCTTTTTGTGTATAGGAAATATACATAGTGATGCTCCCGTGTGAATGTGTTTGCGTTTATAAGATGTAAGAGCAGTGTTTGGTTAGTTACAGAAAACCAGTAACTAGTTACAGTTACTAGTTACTTTATTTCAAAAGTAACTCAGTTACTAACTCAGTTACTTACGCCAAAAAGTAATGTGTTACTGTGAAAAGTAACTACTTAGTTACTTTTTTTTTTTCTTTTTTTTTTTTAGAGCTCCCATTAATGCCCTTTTAGCCTTCATTTCAGTACTGTTATTGCACTGGAGAATAATACAATCTGTTGATCAACTTGACATGCATTTGCATCACTGAACTCTGCTAAGCAATGTGGTCGACATACAACACAAAAAGACAAAGATATGTTTCAAAGGGCCAATTTATTTCAGGCCAGAACAAATTGACAAAACTATTTTAAATAGCTGCAACATAACATACATAAGTAACAAACAGCATAATAGCAACATAGCTGTAAACCAAGGAAGTACTTTAACTTTAACTTTACATACACAAAGCCTAAACAGGCATTTTTTCTCTCAAGGAATTCAGAAGTAAAATCATGTCTGAAGCCCAGAACACTCTACGCATTTCCCCAGTTTTAGTTTAGAGATAAGGAAAGATTGGCCTGGCCCACTAGGATCCCTCTTTATGTTTGTGAACTTTATAGTCTATACATTTAGACTGATGTGATAATCAAACACTCTAGAAGTCTAGAATGAAAGAGTATATAGGAGAATTGACAGAGTGTGTGTACCTTCAGTGCTGAATGATGAGCAGAGGCAGAGTTTGGAGTGTCTTTAGCTTGCTTTCCATGTTTATGTACTCACTGTCCAGTGTCCAGGAACTTGGAAAATGTTTTCGTGCCATTTGCTGTTTGACGCCGGTATCATGCTAATTCGTTGCCTGAAAGCGGGTGACTCCACTGTATAAATAGCCTGCATGTCTTCCAGCACATACGCTGCAATGGCTCTATCAATGTTGTCCTGGTTAGCTGTGCCTCGTTAAAATCCAGCCACGGTTGCTTAGGAGGTGAAGTGTGTCTCTCTTTACTAGCTTCGTTGAAGCATGTTGCTTTTGTAGCTGTTTCAGCAGATTTGAATTGCTGTTTTGGGCAGTAGATAGGATCTTTGATCCAAGACACAACTTACATTTAACTAAAATGTTCTTTTCTTTGTGCTCGACAAAAGAAAAGTAGTGATAATATTAAGCCTGGCCATATTCTGAAATCCCAAAAAGAGGACACATATGCGTGCAAAGGCGGGCAGTACGCCAAGGCCGGGACTAGGTGAAAATTTGCCAAGGATACTTGAACTTGCTTTATAAATAACATATTTATTTAAATAAAGCATTTTTTCTCCTCGGTTGACAGCAGTGTTGGCGCTAGGAATTTTCAAAATGGGGTCCCAGGGACCCAATCAAGTCATAAAAATGGGGTCCCACGGTACATTTTTGGGGTCCCACTTTTTTGTAAGCGTTTTGAAAACAAATGACAAATGTATGCATTATCCTGTTATATCTCACATTCTATAATGTGTTTTGGAAAAAGGTTGTCATAAACGTTACTTAATTCATTAAAAAAAATTATGAAAAAAGAAAACAAATTTGTATACATACGTAAATGTATTCAGTTATAAACGTTCATTCACTTTCTTCTTTCCTTCATGGATCTAAACTTTACCGCTTCTGGTAGTTTGTTATATGTTATTATTTAATAAGTTGTAGGTGTATTTATTTCAGTATAAAAGTGTAAAAAGTGTTTTGCTTCGGTCGGTGTGCCAGGGCATACATACATTTTATATTTAACGCTTACATCTCTGGAGTCTACATCAACTTCAGATCTATCCCTCATTTCAAAATGTTTTATTTTTTTTATGTTGTATTTTTGTTTGTTTGTTTTCCGCCCTTTTTTGTCAAACAAAACTATGTTTTTAATGGCAAACACACAAAATATGCAAAATCTTCCACAAAAATATTTTTCTAAGTGGAATATTTGATGTGAAGTAATCGGAACCTTGGATAGGTCAATAATTCATAATAACATTGATTTTGATTCAATATTATGTTTTGAGCAACGACAGTTTGAAAGAAAAAAAAACAGCTCTGTTTTATTAGTCAACATTGCAACTTTTTCTAAATTACATTTCACCTTTAAGCTTTTTATTTCACTTTTGTTATGTTTTTGTTTATTTTAATATTATTTTTAGAATGTGCTGTGGGCCTTTAAAACATTAGCTGTGGGCCGCAAATGGCCTCCGGCGCACACTTTTGACACCCCTGCTATAGATAATAAAAAATTGAATCTGATAAATCTATCGATAAAAAACAGAGCCTGGCGGTGCATGCGCGTTTATCATAACTTTCTCGCTCTCTCTGTCTCCGCCCCTCCCTCACGAATGCTGCTGCGCGCACCCCTCCCCTCCCTCCCTCACCACACCCAGACACACACACAATGCGCCTCTTCCTTGTGACACAAGAGATTCAGAAGGACGACACCGCAGCACTCCAATAAAACACACTCAGATCTTCTGTTTCTAGCCGATACTACATAAAAAATAACGTAAAAATAACGCAGTAACGCATCATGTAGTAACGGTAACTGAGTTACTGAATATAAAAAAAAATAACGCGTTAGATTACTAGTTACCGCCGAAACTAACGGCATTACAGTAACGCATTACTTTGTAACGCGTTAATCCCAACACTGCGTAAGAGTGAAGGTCATCAGAAAAATCTTTTTTTATTTTAAGTCATTCAACTATTTTTCCTAGAAGACATGTTTAGGCTATAAAGTGTGTTTTATTCAATCACTTGATTAATTGAACAAGTTCATCAATAGATTACACGGTTACTAAACTAATCGATAACTGTAGCCCGAGCAAGGTTGGTCGGCCGCCATTAAGAAAACGTCTTAGCACTTAGTAAATAATTGTCCATAGGCATTAAGCATTTTTTCTTATGATTATAAAACTTTTATTCTACATGTATGTTTGCATGACCTTCACGTAGGGGGAACCACAAATGGGTGTCCTGCCCACCCCCACGCAGCAAGTTAGCATGTTGTCATAACAGTGTGGGTTATATGCTCACAGGTACATATTGTTTGTTGTCTAAATAAAGTTTCTGCTTCCTCACACTGCAGAAGAAAAGACGGGTGTTGCGAGTTCACTCAAAAAACTGTATAACCATGCAACCAATGATGGCTTAGTCGTAGATTTCGAGTTGGGGATGTTTATTGCACCAACTCAAGGTTAGCAGTGCACACGGTGTAAAAATATATACAATGCAAAAATTGGTGAAAATGAAAAGTAAATACAAAAAAATAAAGTACCGTATTTACAAAATGCAGGAATGAAAAAATCATCTGCCGCTCAAAAATCCCCAATCACTGTTTGCACTATACTCCAACTTTCCACCTCCAACTGAACAGCCTCCCTTAAAGAGTCCAAGCCCCTCCCTCGGGCATACCACTGACAGGGAACAAGGGTGAGAAAAAAAACAAAAAACTTGTACCCTTAATGTAAATAGCTAGATAATAGACAACATTTCATGCTAAACATGATCCAGTATATGTACAGTATATTTCCATTACATCATCAAATGAAACTTAATATATTTAACAACTCCATGATTAAATAACACGTCCACATTAAGACCACTTGGTCTGGTCCCCCACACCAGCATAGGCGCCAATTTCCTTAGAACTAGCAACAGGAAACTACCAGAGTCCACTCGGCATTGTCCATGGGTGCTCGGGGCCCGAAGCACCCACGGACAATCCCGAGCACCCACGTGGGATTGATGGCAAATTTTTTCTCACCACCAAGCAAAAACCGCGCATGCTCAGAGAAGTAGCGTCAGATTTACCTCCCGTCCAAACACCCACTGGCAGAAATGTAAATCGGCGCCTATGCACACTGGCATCTGAAGGAACAACCACCAGCCTTTGCCTGAACCTACCCACACAAGCTCCTAGGCTACGCCACAGTTATCCACTCGACGTCGCCAAAACTCAAGCAGGGGGTATAGGGGGGCTAAGCAGAGCATATTGTGAGCCAAAAATTCCCCAGTATCAAATGCATGGAGGAGGACATTGAGAACTATCTGCTGCGCTTTGAGAGCATAGCAAAGACATGGGCGTGGCCGGAGGATGAGTGGCATGTCGGCATTGGAGGCCTACACTTCCATGAATGAGGAGAAGGACCACTCATACCCAGACCTGAGGGAGGCGCTCATGATGAAGTTCGACATCTCGCCTGAGACCTATCGACAGAAGCTTCGCTCTGCTACAGTGTCATTGGGGGAGAATAACCTATCACCACCTGCGAGGTCTCTATCTGCGCTGGGTTCGGTCGGAGCAGCACTCGAAGGAGCAGTTCGGGGAGAAGATCATCTTAGAGCAACTTCTCTGCGTGCTTGCTAGGGACATCCGCACGTGGGTGAAGGAACACAAGCCCCTAGACCAGGAGTCACCAACGCGGTGCCCGCGGGCACCAGGTCGCCCATAAGGACCAGATGAGTCGCCTGCTGGCCTGTTCTAAAAATAGCAGCACTTATCAGTGAGCTGCCTCTATTTTTTAAATTGTATTTATTTACTAGTGTGACAGTCCTAACTGTCATGCGGGTTCTCAGGACCATCCAGGGAAGACATTGTCGTGAGACGGTTTAGACTTCTTTATTATTTCAATCTGAGTCTTTTGCGTGCTTTTCAGCAGCTGCCTTTTTTCTCACGTGAGCACATGAATGGTTTCCTCCCGTCCGCCGTCTGCTTTTCAGCAGCACGTCGCCGTTGTTTGCGTGGTAGCAGAGGATGGTTTCCTCCCGTCCGCCGTTTTTCTCTGTCTCCTCCCTTGATGTTCACGTCTCTCGCCCTTTTATACAGTCCGAGAGGGTGATTGCACTGTCCACAGCTGCGCGCTCCACGCACCTTATGCTGATTGCGGCGTCGCTCCCAGCGCGCCCCACCTTGCCGCTCGCTCGTCCACGCCTCCTCGCCGCCATCTTGGAGCGGGCGCCGTCAGTCCGCCGGCCCCGCCTCCCCACAACTAGCAAGCTGGTCTCGCTTTGCTCGACATTTTTAATTCTAAGAGAGACAAAACTCAAATAGAATTTGAAAATCCAAGAAAATATTTTAAAGACTTGGTCTTCACTTGTCTAAATAAATGCATTTATTTTTTACTTTGCTTCTTATAACTTTCAGAAAGACAATTTTAGAGAAAAAATACAACCTTAAAAATGATTTTAGGATTTTTGAACACATATACTTTTTTACCTTTTAAATTCCTTCCTCTTCTTTCCTGACAATTTAAATCAATGTTCAAGTAAATGTATTTTTTTTTATTGTAAAGAATAATAAATAAATTTTAATTGAATTCTTCATTTTAGCTTCTGTTTTTTGGACGAAGAATATCTGTGAAATATTTCTTTAAACTTATTATGATTGAAATTCAAAAAAATTATTCTGGCAAATCTAGAAAATCTGTAGAATCTGAGGCTTTAGACAAAGTTGCAGAAAAGTACTCTCAGGTCATAAACAGAGTTGGGCAAGAGTTTGAGAACAGGTTTTGTGACCTGGATCAGCTTGAGCCATGTATGTCATTCATTTCTAATCATTTCATGAACGTGGACATATCATGCATTGCTGAGCAGTTAAGTGCAACATTCAGCCTGGATGCTGAACAGGTGGAGATTGAAATTGTAACACTGCAAAATGACCTCCACCTCAAAGCCCACCAGGCTGCACCAAACGTTTAGTGCCTTGTTGACACAGAAAAGTACAGTGGTGTATGCGCAGCAGCTATGAAGGTTGCAAGCCTGTTTGGTTCAACTTATCTTTGTGAATCAGCCTTTTCTGACATGAACTTCATCGAGAACAAACACAGAACACGCCTCACTGATGCACATCTGCAAGACTCACTCAGAGTTGCAGTGTCAAGTTACACATCAGAGTACAACACACTAGTTAACAGCATGCAATGCCAGGCTTCCCACTAACTGACAAAGAAACAGATAACAGATTTGGTGTCCAGTTCAAAGTGTGACATGATTTATTAAAAAATTTGAGAGTTGACTTTTGTATTTTACATGAGTTATTATTTGTACAAACATGTTGCAAAGTAAATCATGATTTTTTAAACAAAAAAAATGTTAGTCGCTAGCTAGTTAAAATGGGATATTGTGATTTCACAAGACTGTCTTAGAAGTGATCATTTGAAAATGTTCAATTTGAAAAATGGGCACTTAGAGAAAATATAAAAATAAAGTGTTGCATATTGATATTTATCTGTTTCTATATATATTTATTGTGAGAAATCATTAAGATGATCAGTGTTTCCACAAAGATAAATATAATTGATTATTAATAATAACATAGAGTTAAAGGTAAATTGAGCAAATTGGCTATTTCTGGCCATTTATTTAAGTGTGTATCAAAATGGTAGCCCTTCGCATTAATCAGTACCCAAGAAGTAGCTCTTGGTTTCAAAAAGGTTGGTGACCCTGCCCTAGACGGTCTAGCGGCTGCTAAGCTAGCCCTGCGGTACCTCAACGCCAGGAGAGGAGGCCGAGCAACCATGACGTACAGTCGTCAGACCTCATCACAGCCCAGATCACCGCCCAGAACTACCCAGCAGCCACCTGTACCCCGAAGCCCAGCAGCAAGTCAGCGAAGCACTGTTAAGGAGCTGATCTGTTTTTACTTTCGGCAGCCAGGAGATAAAGCTTATTTGTACTTGTTACGAAAAGCTAAGTTAGGTGGGGCCTGTTATTCCCTTTGTGCTGAATCTATGAACATTAAGGGAAGGCGCCAGCGATTCAAAAATGTGACTGTTAATGGTGAACCAGTATCTGCTTTAGTGGACTCTGGTAGTTTCCTGTCGCTAGTTCTAAGGGAATAAAGTGCCAACAGGCATGGTGGACTATAGCAGAAAGGAGAACATTAAATGTGTGCACGGAGACAAACACTCCTACCCTACGGTGGATGTTACGATTGTTGTGGATGAACAATCCTATCTACTAACTGTGGGAGTGGAGGACAGTCTGCCGGTTGCTGTCATTTTGGGATGGGACTTACCAGTTTTATTGGATTTGCTGATAAAAGACAGCACGTTAACACACTCGTCAGGTCCTGTGCTCACGCGAGCCCAGGTCATAGCAAGTGCTGGGACTAGTAAAGAGAAGGGAGGCATGGAGGAAACCTCTTGCGCTAATCTGTTCTCCACCCTGGACAGTAGTCTATTTGAAGAGGCTACAAAAGGACAGCGGAAGTCCCACCAACGGCGGCGCTTTTAAAAGGGTCTGCAAGCAGGGGAGCCTGACCCAAAGGAGACATTGGGAAAGGGCATATGGTACGTACCAAAATACATCGGGGCTTTGCAAAAGGGAGATGTGACTCTGCAACCTTTGTTTGAGAAGGTGGTTGAGGTTCAGGAGGTAGAAAATGGGAACAAACAGTGTTTTGTTCCAGAAAACGACATTTTGTATATGCTACCAGAGGGTGCCAAAAAACTAGTGGTACCGGGACTGTGTCGACCCCTTATATTGCACCTGGCAAACCTTGGGCAGGACACTTAGGCCGCAACAAAACATACTTACAAGTAAACTCTAGGTTTTATTGGCCGTCTATGATGTACAGCAGGGGTGTCAAACATACGGCCCGCGGGCCGGAACCGGCCCCCAAGGAGGTTCGATCAGGCCCGCAGGATAATTTGAAAGTGGAAAAAATGCATAAAAGACATGGAATTAATATTTTAAATTCGCTGCAATTCATGGATTATCCGCTAAGGGGCGCACTCTTTCCATCTGAGTAGAAGACAAGCCGCATCACTGAGACAGACTGAAAACAGCAGACGGTATCAATGCGCCATCTGCTGCTTGTTACGACGTTGTTAATACCTTGGTCTCTACCTCTCCGCTACACCCTCATTAGCCAAAATGTCGTTATCCAAACGGAGAAAAGTAGATAAGGAGTGTAGAATTTTCAAAGAAAAATGGACCACGTCCTATTTATTTACAGAGATGCACGGAAAACCTTCGTGCTTGGTGTGTTTGCAACAAGTTTCGGTATTGAAGGAATATAATATTCGACGCCACTACGAGACTCATCACAGCGAAAAATATGACGGCTTGCAAGGACAACTGAGAAGAGATAAGATTAACGAATTGCTGGCGGGTCTGAGGAAACAGCAGTCAACTTTCATCCAGAGCCGAGAAGTCAGTGAAGCAGCGGTAAAAGCCAGCTACCTAATTGCTAGCGAAATAGCATTAGCATCGAAGCCGTATTCCGACGGTGACTTTGTTAAACGATGCATGATGAAGGCGGCTGAACTTGTATGTCCCGAGAAGCGACAAGCTTTTGCCAATATTAGCCTGACGAGGAATACTATAGCAGAGAGGATTTCGGAACTATCGGCAGATTTAGACAGTCAATTGAAACAGAGAGTTAACTCATTTATTGCATTTTCCGTGGCAATTGACGAGAGCACTGACATCACAGACGTGGCCCAACTGGCCATATTTATTCGAGTTTCTTGAGTTGGTGCCAATGATGGACACCACAACAGCCGAGGACATTTTTGGCTCTGTCGTTGCTGCAAATTCCTTTCTTTATAAGTCTCATTTAATCTTAAAGTGCATTACTATATTTTTCAGTACCAATTAAAGTTTTGTGCCTTTGTACAATCAGTGGGATCAGTTGCAATGCATATTTGTGAATGATAAAAGTAAATTGCACATTTGTCTAAGGAAATATGAGGTGTTTCATGAAATGTTTTGTAAAAGGATAGTTTATTAAATTTCAATATTTTCCTAATGTTCTTGTGCTTCTTTACACCAAAACAAAGGAAAGACATGATATTTTGGTTATTTATAGCAGAGTATGGTATAATTTTAATGGTCCGGCCCACTTGACATCTCCCTAGGCCGTATGTGGCCCACGATGCGAAATGAGTTTGACACCCCTGATGTACAGGCTTTTTGCAAGACATGTCTCACATGCCAAAATACTTGTAATATCCATAAAGCAGACCGTGCTTGTTTACAGCCACTACCAAAAATAACAACCCCATTTCTGGGTATAGCCATGGACATTGTGGGTCCATTACAGTAGTTAAGAGCAGTAGGAGGCACCAGTATATTTTAGTAATTAGTGACTATGCAACAAGATTTCCGGAGGCATTTCCCCTCAGTACTGTTACTGCTCTTGCTGTGTTGCGATGCCTGGTTCAGTTGTTCTCCATAGTGGGGATCCCGGTTGAGATCCTCACGGACCAGGGGACCGACTTCACCTCCAGACTGCTGCAGCTCTTCCATCGTCATCTGGGAATAAAACCCATCAAGACCACCCCATACCATCCCAGACGGATGGTCTGGTGGAGCATTTTAACCAAACACTGAAGAGGATGCTGCAAAGGTTTGTGGCATACACCGGGCGAGACTGGGACTGGTGGCTACCCTTCCTGCTGTTCGCGTACGGGGAGGTACCTCAAGCATCCACTGACTATTCCCCGTTTGAACTGCTGTATGGCTGGGAGGTCCAGGGCCCATTGGACCTGCTATTGAAGCGTTGGGAGGCTCCGACCCTGACAGCCTATGATCGCAGTGTGGTGCAGTACGTGCTGGAAATGAGGAAAAGACTAGCTCAGTATCGGGAAGAGGCAGAGGTCAACTTACGGGAGGCACAGCGTACTCAAAAGGCATGGTACGACCAATAAGCCAGGCATCGAGAAGTCCAGCCTTGGCAGAAGGTCTTGCAGCTCCTGCCATCTTCTAACAGCAAGCTGCTAGCCAAGTGGCAGGGCTCCTACACTGTGCTCAGGAAGATGGGCCCTGTGATCTACGAGATCATACTCCTGAAAAGAGAAAGACAAGGCAGAACTACCACGTCATCATGCTGAAGGAGTGGAAGGAGGCCTGGATCCAGAATCCAGTGGCATCTCTGATGGTGATTGAGGTGGACAGCGAAGGATAGGAGGACCTGGATTAACTCAATGAAGGACCACAACAGCCGCCTCACCCGTTGGTATCTGTCACTACAAACCGTACCAGTTCCAGATTCATGGACCCCGACTTAAACAAGTTGAAAAACTTATTCGGGTGTTACCATTTAGTGGTCAATTGCACGGAATATGTACTGAACTGTGCAATCTACTAGGAAAAGTTTCAATCAATCAATCAATCGGCATCGAGCAGGGAAGAACAATGTTGTCATCGTGAACCTCGGGAAGAAGGGGATAATGTGACCGTGCACTCTTATCACAGCGTCACTTGAGGACCGGCACGTCCCTCTCTCTCTCTGGCCAGGAGAGCGAGGACGCACCTGCACGCTGACAACGGGAGCAAGCGTCCTTTCTCTCCTGATCATAGAGAGAAAGAGGGACGTGCCGGTCCTCAAGTGACAGCGTGATACGAGCGCACTGTCACAACAAGGAGAAATGGTATGAACATGCAGACAATATACATTAATTGTGCACTCTATTAAATGTAAATGTGTATTAGAGAAACGAACAGTACCACTCTATTGTATTCTATTAGCTCGTCCAATTAGTGTGTGACCACATCACCTGACTGCTGTTCCCAGGATGGACCAACATGGCACATGCACATGACCCCACCCTCAAACATGCCCTCCACTCGCTCTCCGTTTAGTCCTGTCTGCAGTGATGGAGTGGCGAGCAAACAGGCGTCCCGGTTTGCTGACGCGGGACTGTCAGCAGGTGAGTGAGGGGTCACCCAGAGGTTACTTGGTAGTCTGACGGCTGAAACTAACGCCATCGTTCAACGACAAGTTTTATTTTTTTTTCCATGTCAAGAGCAGCTGCCTGCTGCTTTCATGTCAAATTGCATTTGCTTTTAGCTTTAGTGCTGATCTTGACAGAGATCACAATTTTGCGCTACAATCCATCAATATGAGAACTGTACTCCTGCAGCTCCTCTCAGAATAGACTTGCAATACTTCTTCACTTAACCTTGATTGCTTTCAAGTTGTTCCACCTACCTGAAACCATATTTCAGCTTTTTTGTGTTTAAATTGTAGCCTATGTCACACTGAGGCTGGATTCAGAGGACAGTTTTTACTTTGTAGATGTAGAAAACATCCCCTCAAACAATTGTTTGTCTAATGTCTCCTGAAGGCAAAGTGATAGGGGACCCTTATCCTTTTGTTAATTGGTCTATCATGAGGGTACACTCCTCAGTCCTCACACATGTTTTTTAAAATAGCTCAAAATACTGAATCTGTAAAAACAAGATTTAAATCCTAAAAAAAAGGATTAACACTTTTAAAAAAATAATTTGAAATGTAAAAAATGAAAATAGAAAAAGGAAACACAAGCTCGAATATCAAAATATATACCGTATTTTTCTTACAATAAGGCACACTTAAAATCCTTTAATTTTCTCAAAAATCGACAGTGTACGGAATTATTCTGGTTGTGCTTACCGACCTCAAAGCTATTTTATTTGGTACACGGTGTAATGATAATTGTGACCAGTAGATGGCAGTCACACATAAGAAATATGTGTAGACTGCAAGATGACAACACCAAAACGTTAAATATTCCATTGAGAATACAGAACATTGCACACGGCGTGAAAAAATCTGTCATTATGTTTTAGTATGACTTTGGTAGACTATAAAGCCGCGCCGCTTGATGGATTGTCGGAGCATTATGGCTACCGTAGTCAGACGTACTGTGCTTCAACATACGGGTATTATTATGGTGTGTAAATAAGGACCACAAAATGGTACCTATTAGGAGACATATTATCTGGCGTTTTGTTTCGCAATATTATGCAAAACCAACTTTTCTTACCTTCTGGTACCTGGTGATGTGTATTTGGGATCTGCATAAATCCTGAAAATGTACGTGCGTCCACCATTGTAGCAGTAGATAAGCTTCTTCTTTTTCTCTATCTTGTAGTTGTGGGGCATTCATCCTCCGCTGTTGCCATTCCTAATATAAAGTACCAATAGCCACCGCTGCTGCTCACTGCTCCCCTCACCTCCCAGGGGGTGATCAAGGGTGATGTGTCAAATGCAGAGAATAATTTCGCCACACCTAGTGTGTGTGTGTGACAATCATGGGTACTTTAACTTTAATAAAGTTCTAACTTATATCTGTCAGTAGACTCGCTATGGAAGCGCTAAAAACTACCGGTATAGTGGGTTACATAATTCACCCAAGGAACCTTAGTTAACAGAGAGTTCTGGTCGGACGTTTTTTTACGGGACACATTTCCGGCGTTGTTGCACTAGTGAGCCACAGATGAGGAGATCTTGCTCCGTTATTGATTTAAGTAAAGTCTGAATGTCATTAAAACAACTCACTCCATCTTTTGACACTTCTTCCACTCCCGTCCTTGCACGCTACACCGATACAACAATGATTACGGGGAGAAAACGCTGTCGAAGTGGAGCCACGTAAATAAGACCGCCCACAAAACGAGGAATCCTGAAGCGACGGCGAGAAAGTGACTTGAAGATGGTCTGTAAAACATTATCTATGGAACATTTTGACAGTATAACATAATAACATAATAGACATAGTGATAATAAAAAAATCTAAAATCTACAAACATCCCACAAAGTAAAAACTGGTCAATACAAAATAAAAACACACAAAAGCTTACAAAATCATATACAAATATACAATCACACAATAAGAACACCATCCATTCATCCATTTTCTACCGCTTGTCCCTCTCGAGGTGGTGGGTGAGGCTTCAGCCTATCCCGGCTGCACTTGGGCGGAAGGCGGGGTACACCCTGGCCAAGTCGCCACCTCATCACAGGGCCAACACAGATAGACAGACAATATTCACACTTTAGGGCCAATTTAGTGTTGCCAATCAACTTATCCCCAGGTGCATGTCTTTGGAGGTGGGAGGAAGCCGGAGTACCCGGAGGGAACCCACGCAGTCACGGGGAGAACATGCAAACTCCACACAGAAATACTAAGCAAGCTGGGGAAAAAATGCATACAAAAAATATTAAACAATGATAAAAATGTGACATAAGTGGTTTTGTTTGGACAGCAGCGAAAAGTGTTGAGGTGGGAGTATGTTGCAATCAGTATGTTGGCGTCACCACAGGATGCAGAGACAGAAAGGTAAAAGAAAACAAAAGGAACACCATGAATATTAGCAACAGTGGTGAAGTTACTGCAAGACACAAGCAAAACAGGAAATGTAACGGAAATAAGAGCGATAGGCTGAAGGAAGAAACACGCAACAAAGGAAAACAACTCAAAAACTGTCGCACATATTATAATATCGCATTTGAGATTAGCTGAGAATCAAGCTCACCAACCAACTCACACCTAATTTACCTTTGATTGATTGATTGAGACTTTTATTAGTAGGTTGCACAGTGAAGTACATATTCCGTACAATTGACCACTAAATGGTAACACCCGAATAAGTTTTTCAACTTGTTTAATTCGGGGTCCACTTAGATTGATTCATGATACAGATATATACTATCATATATACTATCATCATAATACAGTCATCACACAAGATAATCACAATGAATTATTTACATTATTTACAATCAGGGGTGTGGAGGGGGGGGGGGGGGGTTAGGATATGGACATCAAGTAGTGGACATAGAGAGAGAGAGAGAGAGAGAGAGAGAGAGAGAGAGAGAGAGAGAGATCAGAAGGCATAAGAAAAAGTATCTGCATTTGATTGTTTACATTTGATTGTTAGCAATCCGGGGAGGGTGTTAGTTTAGGGTTGTAGCTGCCTGGAGGTGAACTTTTATTGCGGTTTTGAAGGAGGATAGAGATGCCCTTTCTTTTATACCTGTTGGGAGCGCATTCCACATTGATGTGGCATAGAAAGAGAATGAGTTAAGACCTTTGTTAGTTCGGAATTTGGGTTTAACATGGTTAGTGGAGCTCCCCCTGGTGTTGTGGTTATGGCGGTCATTTACGTTAAGGAAGTAGTTTGACATGTACTTCGGTATCAGGGAGATGTAGCGGTACCTGTCTTTTAAAACCTCGCCATTTACTGGCCTGGCACACGCACTACAGTCTTTTTTAAGGCTTGACATCCTTCCAACGACACTGTAGTATAAAACCTTAGTCGTTGTCGTGTCAACTTACACAAAGCACATAATTAACTATGATAAGCCTTTAAAAGCAAGGCTTATTATGTTTCAGTGTCAGACTGTCTGCTCCTGTTATTTGCATGAATTAGAAGCTTTTGCTGCATAATATGCTGAAAAAAACTAAAAAAGGATCAAGCTGTCTGTGCCATTTATTTAGCTCCAAGAGTTGTTGACCTTGACCCTGCACGCCTCCTCACCCACACTCTCATCCAAGCAGACACACACACACTCTCACACGCACAGGCACACGACTGCTGCCGTGTGGAGGCTCGGCCAGATAAGACATGATGAATGCAGATTGTTTGTGGTGTGACAGACTCATTCGTTTACAGTTGGACAAGAGACCTTTCTCCATGCGAAAGTGTGAGTGCAGCAGAGCCGACAAAGAAGCGAGGAGGAAAAAGACAACGTGAGCCAGTAAATATGCAAACAGACAAAGAAAAAGTGCACTCGCAGTCTGGTATCAGATGTCGGCCAGAAGAGTCCATTTTTCCCTTTAGGCAGGCGAGAACCAAATTGGAACGAGAGTCGGAACAACAAAGTGAGGCGAGAACAGAGGAGAGCGATAGAGGCGTCATGTTTCTAATCTCGCGGCGGCGGGATTTATGTTTCTACCCGGTACTTTCTTAAAGCCTCGCCTGATACTCGCCATGGCAACCATTTTTAGGGTCGCGCTTTGCATCGCACTCCACTTGTTAAATGGCCGGTCTGACAGCTTCCATGTTGTGCTGAGAGGCGCTACTTGTCATGCTGACCACAGCTGTGTGACACACACACACACACTATTATCTATTACTGCGTCCCCTATACCCCACCCACTACCTTCTTAGTCCCACACTCCTATTCTTCAACTCCACTATAGTTTTTTCGTAATCCCCGCCCTCTATTGCCCTGTTGACCCCGCCCTCTTCCTGTGTTTGGGAGGCCACACCTTATGTTTGTGTCCTGTTAGCTCCACCCTATTTCAGTGCCACATAAACCATACCCAATTTGAAGGTGCCTTGCCCTCTTTTTGTATTCACTGAGCCACGCCCTCTTCCTATTTCATAGGCCCTGCACTCCTTGTGTCCATTAAATGTTCCATTGAGAATATCTTCCTGTGTCTGGTCGGACACACTCTCTGCTCGTGTCCTGTTAGCTCTGCCCACCGACTGTGTCCCATAGACCAGGCCCTCTGCCGCCGTTTGATTATCATACTAGCCCAGCCCTCTTTGACGGGCCAATTATCTCGCTTTCCCTAGCTTGTTAGCTCCGCCCTTTTCCTGACTCCCATATGCCACACTCTAATACAGGGCTCCCCAGGCTACGGCCCGCCAACGTCCAAAATCCGGCCGGCGGGAAGTCCGCAGTTAAAAAAAAGATTAAAATATGTATTTATTTGTTTTAATCATAATTTTTAAAAAATCTGTTCTTTCTAATCCATTTTCTACCGTGTGTTACTTTCGGGGTCTCCTAGCCGCTCAGGCAAAACATATTGTCTAAAAATGCATTTTCCCATCGATAACGTGACATCACGCTTGAAATATATACACACACATATATATATATATATATATATATATATATATATACATATAGATAGATATATATATATAGATATATATATATATATATATATATATATCTATATATATATATATATATATATATATATAGATATATATATATATATATATATATAGATAGATATGTATATATATCTATATATATATCTATATATATATATATATATATATATATATATATATATATATATATATATATATATATATCCATCCATCCATCCATCTTCCTCCGCTTCTCCGAGGTCGGGTCGCGGGGGCAGCAGCCTAAGCAGGGAAACCCAGACTTCCCTCTCCCCAGCCACTTCGTCCAGCTCTTCCCGGGGGATCCCGAGGCGTTCCCAGGCCAGCCGGGAGACATAGTCTTCCCAACGTGTCCTGGGTCTTCCCCGTGGCCTCCTACCGTTCGGACGTGCCCTAAACACCTCCCTAGGGAGGCGTTCGGGTGGCATCCTGACCAGATGCCCGAACCACCTCAACTGGCTCCTCTCGATGTGGAGGAGCAGCGGCTTTACTTTGAGCTCCCCCCGGATGGCAGAGCTTCTCACCCTATCTCTAAGGGAGAGCCCCGCCACCAGGCGGAGGAAACTCATTTCGGCCGCTTGTTCCCGTGATCTTGTCCTTTCGGTCATAACCCAAAGCTCATGACCATAGGTGAGGATGGGAACGTAGATCGACCGGTAAATTGAGAGCTTTGCCTTCCCGCTCAGCTCCTTCTTCACCACAACGGATCGAACCAGCGTCCGCATTACTGAAGACGCCGCACCGATCCGCCTGTCGATCTCACGATCCACTCTTCCCTCACTCGTGAACAAGACTCCAAGGTACTTGAACTCCTCCACTTGGGGCAGGGTCTCCTCCGCAACCCTTTTCCGGGCAAGAACCATGGACTCGGACTTGGAGGTGCTGATTCTCATCCCAGTCGCTTCACACTCAGCTGCGAACCGATCCAGCGAGAGCTGAAGATCCTGCCCAGATGAAGCCATCAGGACCACATCATCTGCAAAAAGCAGAGACCTAATCCTGCAGCCACCAAACCAGATCCCCTCAACGCCTTGACTGCGCCTAGAATTCTGTCCATAAAAGTTATGAACAGAATCGGTGACGAAGGGCAGCCTTGGCGGAGTCCAACCCTCACTGGAAACGTGTCCGACTTACTGCCGGCAATGCGGACCAAACTCTGGCACTGATCATACAGGGAGCGGACCGCCACAATCAGACAGTCCGATACCCCATACTCTCTGAGCACTCCCCACAGGACTTCCCGAGGGACACAGTCGAATGCCTTCTCCAAGTCCACAAAACACATGTAGACTGGTTGGGCAAACTCCCATGCACCCTCAAGGACCCTGCCGAGAGTATAGAGCTGGTCCACAGTTCCACTACCAGGACGAAAACCACACTGTTCCTCCTGAATCCGAGGTTCAACTATCCGGCGTAGCCTCCTCTCCAACACACCCGAATAGACCTTACCGGGAAGGCTGAGGAGTGTGATCCCACGATAGTTAGAACACACCCTCCGGTTCCCCTTCTTAAAGAGAGGAACCACCACCCCGGTCTGCCAATCCAGTGGTACCGACCCCGATGTCCACGCGATGCTGCAGAGCCTTGTCAACCAAGACAGCCCCACAGCATCTAGAGCCTTAAGGAACTCCGGGCGGATCTCATCTACCCCCGAGGCCTTGCCACCGAGGAGCTTTTTAACTACCTCAGCAACCTCAGCCCCAGAAATAGGAGAGCCCACCACAGATTCCCCAGGCACTGCTTCCTCATAGGAAGACGTGTTGGTGGGATTGAGGAGGTCTTCGAAGTATTCCCTCCACCGATCCACAACATCCGCAGTCGAGGTCAGCAGAACACCATCCCCACCATACACGGTGTTGATAGTGCACTGCTTCCCCTTCCTGAGGCGGCGGATGGTGGTCCAGAATCGCTTCGAAGCCGTCCGGAAGTCGTTTTCCATGGCTTCCCCGAACTCCTCCCATGTCCGAGTTTTTGCCTCCGCGACCGCTGAAGCCGAACACCGCTTGGCCTGTCGGTACCTGTCCGCTGCCTCAGGAGTCCTATGAGCCAAAAGAACCCGATAGGACTCCTTCTTCAGCTTGACGGCATCCCTCACCGCCGGTGTCCACCAACGGGTTCTAGGATTACCGCCACGACAGGCACCAACTACCTTGCGGCCGAGCTCCAATCAGCCGCCTCGACAATAGAGGCGCGGAACATGGTCCATTCGAACTCAATGTCCAGCACCTCCCTCGTGACATGTTTCAAAGTTCTTCCGGAGGTGGGAATTGAAACTCTCTCTGACAGGAGACTCTGCCAGACGTTCCCAGCAAACCCTCACAATGCGTTTGGGCCTGCCAGGTCTGTCCGGCATCCTCTCCCACCATCGCAGCCAACTCACCACCAGGTGGTGATCGGTAGAAAGCTCCGCCCCTCTCTTCACCCGAGTGTCCAAAACATGAGGCCGAAAATCCGACGACACAACTACAAAGTCGATCATGGAACTGCGGCCTAGGGTGTCCTGGTGCCAAGTGCACATATGGACACCCTTATGTTTGAACATGGTGTTCGTTATGGACAATCTGGGACGGGCACAAAAGTCCAATAACAAAACACCGCTCGGGTTCAGATCCGGGCGGCCATTCTTCCCAATCACGCCTCTCCAGGTTTCACTGTCGCTGCCAACATGAGTGTTGAAGTCCCCCAGTAGAACGAGGGGATCACCCGGGGGAGCACTCTCAAGTACTCCCTCGAGCGAATCCAAAAAGGGTGGGTACTCTGAGCTGCGGCTTTGCGCGTAAGCGCAAACCACAGTCAAGACCCGTTCCCCCACCCAAAGGCGGAGGGAAGCTACCCTCTCGTCCACCGAGTTGAATTCCAACATGCAGGCTCTGAGCAGGGGGGCAACAAGAATTGCCACCCCAGCCCATCGCCTCTCACTGCCGGCAACGCCAGAGTGGAAGAGAGTCCAGCCCCTCTCGAGAGAACTGGTTCCAGAGCCCTTGCTGTGCGTCGAAGTGAGTCCGACTATGTCTAGCCGGAACTTCTCCACCTCGCGCACTAGCTCAGGCTCCTTCCCCCCCAGCGAGATGACGTTCCACGTTCCAAGAGCTAGCTTCTGTAGCCGAGGATCGGACCGCCAAGTGCCCTGCCTTCGGCCGCCGCCCAGCTCACTTCGCACCCGACCTCTATGACCCCTGCTATGGGTGGTGAGCCCATTGAAGGGGGGACCCACGTTGCCTCTTCGGGCTGTGCCCGGCCGGTCCCCATGGGGACAGGCCCAGCCACCAGGTGCTCGCCATCGTGCCCCACCTTCGGGCCCGGCTCCAGAGGGGGGCCCCGGTGACCCGCGTCCGGGCGAGCGTTCTTCTGGCAACCTCCAAACCCAGACTCGACCATCAGATTGCCAGTTGAAAAAGCGTGATTCATTCATCCACTGCTCTAGACTCCATTGGTGATGTGCTCTACACCACTGCATCCCAGGCTTTGCATTGGACTTGGCAATGTATGGTTTAGATGCAGCTGCTCGGCCATGGAAACCTATTCCATGAATCTCTCTGCGTACTGTACGTGGGCTAATTGGAAGGTCACATGAAGTTTGGAGCTCTGTAGCAACTGACTGTGCAGAAAGTCTTTGCACTATGCGCTTCAGCATCCGCTGACCCCTCTATGTCAGTTTACGTGGGCTACCACTTGGTGGCTGACTTGCTGTTAAACCCAAACTCTTAACTTTTCTGATAAGAAAGTTGACTTTGAAATTTCACAACTGGATATGTTGCACAGGTGGCATGCTATGACAGTTCCACGCTAGAAATCACTGAGAGCGGCCGATTCTTTCATAAATGTATGTTTGTAGAAACAGTCTCCATGCCTAAGTGCTTGATTTTATACACCAGTCCAAGTGATTAAGGCACCTAATTCTCATCATTTGGATGGGTGGCCATATACTTTTGGCAATATTGTGTGTGTGTATATATATATATATACATATATATATATATATATATATATATATATATATATATATATATATATATATATATATATATATATATATATATATATATATATATATATATCTATTTAAGTGGACCCCGACTTAAACAAGTTGAAAAACTTATTCGGGTGTTACCATTTAGTGGTCAATTGTACGGAATATGTACTTCACTGTGCAACCTACTAATAAAAGTCTCAATCAATCAAAAGGCTTGAATAAAAAATAAATGGTCGTGTCAGGGCGAAAGTGAAGAAGAAGATACAGTAGATGTGCGTGGCCAAAACTGACTCTGGGAAATTTGTGCTGCAGCCCCTTTTGAAAAGATAGTCGCTTTAACCCCCACGCGAAGGCTGTCTCAATTTGAAAAATCTCAAACAAGTCCTTTTGAATCTGGCCGACAAATGTGTCTTTTTCTCCAATTAGTAAAAACTGCACATGTCAAATATCCTTTGCAATAGGGGTGTAACGATTGATCGATACATCGATAGGTCGATTTGTATTCCTAAATTTCAAGTATATTGCTCTGTGCTAAGCAATATATGCTCCGATATATATATCGATCCAAGATCGTTTTAAAAGGGCATCGATTGATATAATCAATACTAGAAAAAGGAAAACATTAGATTAAAGAATGCCAGACTTTACATAACGTTTAACACTTTAAAAAAAACAAGGACGTTAAACATTAAGTATATTTTCCCGGTCTGTGATGTGATCAAAACAAAAATGACAGATAACTACGGTGGTTGAGAGAGGTTCCAACTTACGCAAACGTCACAAGACAATATCATTAAGTACAACGCAACCGCTTTCAGCTACAGCACGATTGCAAACTACATAACAAATACAAACGACACAGCACAATAATATGAAGCCGTAACTCAACTTTAAGTCACAAAAAACACGACCTCCACACCGAAAGTAGCAGCAGAGCAAGTTAGGCGACGCACCGACTTCCGGAACACAACAACATGAAGTGTGACACACAACACGCAACTGGCAGCCGAGGAGAAGTCATTTCATTAGAAACAAATAAAGGTAACACTTTAGTATGGAGAACATATATTCACCATTAATGAGTTGCTCATTAACATGCAAATTAGTAACATATTGGCTCTGAATTAGTCATTATTACCGTATTTTTCGGAGTGTAAGTCGCTCCGGAGTATAAGTCGCACCGGCCGAAAATGCATAATAAAGAAGGAAAAAAACATATATAAGTCGCACTGAAGTATAAGTCGCATTTTTGGGGGAAATTTATTTGATAAAACCCAACACCAAGAATAGACATTTGAAAGGCAATTTAAAATAAATAAAGAATAGTGAACAACAGGCTGAATAAGTGTACGTTATATGATGCATAAATAACCAACTGAGAACGTTAGTAACCCTAACCCTAACCTTAACCCTTATATGTTCCCCTTGTGTCCAAATAGCTCTAAATTAAGTCTTTGTTACTTTAATAAGCAACAAATTAATGGTGAATATGTTCCCCATACTGAAGTGTTACCCAAATAAATAGAAGAGTTGGATCAAAGAGGCTATGGAAATTAGGAAGTGAGGGACCAACACCTTCAACATGGATGAGGAGACATACATGCTTCCACTCACCTGGGACACTGTCCTACATGGGCAACGCGAGGGCGGAGAACAGATACTGTATGGTCGGGTCGGGGAACTTTATTTAGCAGTTAAATCTAATCTTAAAATCTTGGTTAATGTACTTGTATTGAAAATGTTTTGGATGTTGAAAATGTGAGCTGAGAATATTTACCGTATTGGTTGCACTTTATTCAAAAAAGAGGTGAATGCATTGGCGATTAATTATTTGTACTTGCTTGTTTGTAGCTATAATTTATACATAATTCCCTAACAAGAAATAACAGGAATACATGAAACTTCACCTGCAGTGTCCAGTATCCAATAGTTATTTCACAGTCTCACTGCTTGATGTTTTTTTTTCTAAAAAGTTACTGGATCAATACCAATTCAAAGTATTGTTTCGGATCGAACCGTTCTAAAAAAAATGTGATTGTTTCTAAATCTTATTGGCAACCACAAAAATCATATTGAATTGTTGTTAAAACTAAAAAAAAATGACACCCCTGCTTTGCACCCTTTCAAATTGCAAGATCTTCTGCACGCTCAGCTCTGGAAAGAGCGATTGTAAAATCTAAGGATAGCTGGATTCATTTATTTAAAACATCCAACACCAGACATATAAAGCTTGGTGTGACATGAGGAACTTAAATTTGTGTTAAAATACCAGACCTTGACTATGGTAATGTTGACCTCCCTGTTGTTTGCTCCTCTTTATGCCCTGAGAGCTTATCCGGGCATTGCAGACAGCATCATACACGTGGCTTTTTTTAACGTTTGGAAGTAAAGCCTTACATATTTTTCTTACAAATTTCAGACCTAAATAGCTCGACACTTGTCTTGTTATATGTCCTATCAATGTACATGCGACTGGAATAGTTGGTCTTTTGTGAACTATTTGTACATTTAAATCATTGCATATATAAATGGACCGATATTAGTTGTTGTTTCTTTGTAGGAACTATGGAAAATATTAACTCTTAATTGTGTTGAAATCCCTGGTAATGTGCTTTTGTGTTTAGGTTTGCTCTGCTTTTCTGTTTAGAACATTCAAGGAGGAAATTGACTTAGAAGACAATTTAAAGGGCAACAGAGCAAAAATCTATTCATATGCAGTAAGTACCACTGTGAGAATATTGCATGTGACTGAAGCATTAAGGAGTGGGAGTATCCAGGACTAACTGCAGTGTGCTCCAACAACAACCACTAGGTACCATCTGTGAGCAGATGATAATATATTATCTCTTTTGGACTTATTGGGTCTTATCAGGTCATTAGTGAATTTTTCACTCACGTTTAAAGTGAAGGATGAGGCAAAGTGGTATCTACTGTAACGTATATGCAGATTTGGATGATTCTTTGAAAGCATACTTTACCTGTATAAATGAATAGACAAAGTGCTGAAACTACCGCTGTTGTGATTTATTTCCTGCCTTAATTGCAACTATTCTAAAATATGGGATTATATTGAGTTCTTTCAAATAATATTCCACTTACAGTTGAGAGTACAAACATTTACAACAGGATTTAATCATGATTTTAAAACAGAACTCTGCAACTGCTATATTGTAGAGCCAAAGGATTATTTTAAATCAATTAAAGAAAATAGTCTGTACTTTTACGGAAGACATTTCCTATTCCTAATTACTTTAAAACATGTTTAGAAATACTATTTGAGTAATACTGTGTAATATCACTGTATGGATTAAAAAAGAAAGACCATTAATACTTCTGTCTCTCTGGAACATATGGATTATCTCCAGTGTGTCTGAGAGTATATGTCCAACTACATCATCATCAAGTGAGTTTGCAAAGTTGGTGGTTGACTGCCATTCATTACTTTATTTTAAAAACTGAACTAACAAAGCCATCTAAATATAATTTATCATCCATAATCTCTTTTATAAATATTTAATAGGAATAATAGCTTTAAAATGTGTTGACTTGCTTTTTAAAGAGAAACTTGTTCCCCCACCATTTAAAAATAAGAATTAAATTAATTCATAAATAATCCATTAAACATGTAATACATAACATGTAGATATCCTAACAACCTTTTATTTCTGAAATCTGCAGCATGTTTAAAGCCATTTTTGAAAATAAAGTTGACCATGCAGAATGCTCTACAATTTAGGTTAGTTAGTATAAAGTAACAAAGGAGTTCACTATATTCCACCCATCCATTTTCTACCGCTTGTCCCTCTCGGGGTCGCGGGGTTGCTGGAGCCGATCCCAGCTTCATTCGGGCGGAAGGCGGGGTACACCCTGGACAAGTCACCACATCATCGCAGGGCCAACACAGACAGACAGACAACATTCACACTCACATTCACACACTAGGGCCAATTTAGTGTTGCCAATTAACCTATCCCCAGGTGCATGTCTTTGGAGGTGGGAGGAAGCCGAAGTACCCGGAGGGGAACCTACGCAGTCACGGGGAGAACATGCAAACTCCACACAGAAATACCCCGAGCCCAGGATCGAACCCAGGACTTTCTTATTGTGAGGGACCAGCACTAACCCTGTTCCACCGTACTGCCTTTTTACTATATTATAATTAAAATTCTAAGATAAATTTGCCGACACCAGCACACACTCACACAATAAATCTAAAACCACGTTTTCTTCATAATGTTAATATTGTGTTAGTGCTATCTAATCTATATCTTCTTTTCTCCACTTTGTGAAACACAATATCGTAAGCCTGAGGATTTGAACACGTGACACAACCAGGAAGTGTTGCGTATACTAGACCGTCCCAATTCACATCGCTCCAGCCTTGTAAGGTGGAGGCATGCAGCAAATTGAAACACAGCTTCAATTCTTACTGCTTCATTTACTGTCTCTAGTAAGTACTATTGTTAGTACTGTTGTAAGTACTATTGTCAGTACTTGTTAGTACTATCGTCAGTAGCCTATTAGTTTTATATGAGTATTTTTAACTGCTGCATAGTCATAGTTATGGGCTTTTTGTGAGATAATCCTTAGTTTCTGCTTTTACATCCATCCATTTATCCATTTTCTACCGCTTTTCCCTATCGGGGTCGCGGCTGTGCTGGAGTCTATGCCAGCTGCACTTCGGCGGAAGGCAGGGTACGCAAGTCGCAACCTTATCACAGGGCCAACACAGACAGACAACATTCACACTCCCATTCACACAAGAGGGCACATCCAGTGTCGATAAATTCTAGTTTCAAATTTAGTTCCAGTAGCAGAGCTTGACATTTTGTATTTGTGTGCTCGGCGACTCTCACTTATACTTGACTGCTGTCTAGTTGATGTAAAGGATCTTCTCTGGCTGGCTCAGCACGCATATATCATTTAACCAACTGCTTTACAACGCCAGCGATTCCACTGTGGATGGTTTAATAATAGATGGTGTAGTTCTACTCTAGCTGTACCTCATAAGTTAAACATTTTTGGTCAACACACAAATGAACAAATAATTTCAAGCACATTAATAAGCATCTCATAAATTAGTTGTTCAATAAACTATATATTTATCATTGTGGTTGAAGTTTGTAAACCATCAAAATAATACAAAGTGTTCTGTGAAATACATTCTGCTAATGCTTCTGGTCATGTCTTCAGTGATGTTCCTGGAATCTTTGGGTGTTTGGGGTCTTTCAACATCCTACACCCTCCTCCAGATGACCCAGCCAGGGCTGATAAGACCCTGGCTTGTGATCAAATGGTTAGCTAGCTACCATTACTCCATGAATCTGCTCTCTTGAGCCACAGCCATCTAGGGGCTCTCGCTGCCGCTTCGATAGTACTGCGGATGGCTCTCCTCTTTCTCTCCCCTTCAATGCCTAAAATACTGAACGCTCTGCCCCGAGATTGAGCAGCAAAACTTCTGCATCCCACCTCCACTGGGAGGCACCTTGCTCTCTATCCTGCCTGCTGACAGTCACTAACTAGTTCCCCATACTTGGAGAGTTTTCTCACAAAGGCTACTTCCAGGTGGTCTTCCCACGGAACTGTCAGCTCCAACAGCACGATCTGCTTGCTGGCCTCAGACACAAGGACAATGTCCGGTCACAGGTTCATAACAGAGATGAGGCTGCAGGGAACTCCAACTTATACTTGAGGTCCACTAAGAGCTGAGAGTATTGCAGAGGTCAGGATGCCTGTAGGATTTCTTCCAATATTGGCTGCTTGATCCCCGGCTCAAAAAAAAAGGTGATGGTTTTCTTGGTGGGATGTAGCTGCTTTGCCCATTTAAGTCCAGGGCTGATGGCTTCAGCGATAGTCTTTACGGACTTGATCATGCTTCCACCGGCAGAGTACCGGTGGAGACATGATCAAGTCCTTCAGACTAGAATATTCTCAGTTGCTGTACGGCGCCGTTGTACAGCACCTGAGAATGTTCTCTATAGAGGTCCTCGCTTGGAACACAACAGGCATGCTGATGACTCTACTATGCCTCATGTGTGCAGGTTAGACAGGCTTGGGGCTATGAGGCTCGGCTTTCCAGAGGTCAGTTAAGATTACTTTATTCTCAATCATTTCCTCCAATTTTGTCCATGCTCCCTGCTGTTTCCACCCCACAGCTTTGCATGATCTTCTTCCTCCACTGCTGCTCTCACCTTTTCTAAAACCAAGAGTGTCCTATCCTTCTCTCTGGAGTTCACTTTGGGAGCGGAGAGGGATTCTTATCCTGCACTACCTCATGTGATCACCCCCACTAGTTTCCTGTGAGGCACTCTTGCTTCTGGCTACAGGACAGCATCCTCCGCCTTTCAATTTCAACCTGTTCTTACTTGGATTCCAACTCTGGCCACTTTCAAATCATTTAAGTCCCTGTACTGCAAGAACTCTCTCGCTCATGTCACTTTGAATTTCTTCTCCAGGGACTTGAAGGGGAGCTGCGTGTTGTTGGGTCCATATAGAGTGATGCTGCACAGTTTCTCAGGTAATGTAATCCATATCCGGAGGTGGTAGATTACCCTCCTCTCTCGGGTCTCGACCATTTAAATTGGGACTGCAAGGGGCCACGGACGGAATCCTGGGAGGAAGGCCATGTTGATAGTCCCAAGCTTTGAATTTTCCAGATAGACCGGACTTGTCCACAGATTTCAGCAATCCATCCAATTCAATGCAAGTTGACTTGATGGGTGTTGTGTCTCTCAAAGAGCAGTCGAAAACCTTGAGCTTGAGCTTGTCCTCCACTTTTCCTCTTCTTTGCACCATGGATCTTGACATGGCAGGTTCTCAATGTGATGCAAAAACTGAAATTTGTTTTGGGCTCAAATTAAATGATAACAGTACTATATAATATACCCAGCAGGCACAAGACATTGTTATTTTTAAAATAAAATTGTTTAAAAAAATAAAAATAAAAAAAAATAAAAAAATATGTTGATTATACATATATGTTTTTTTTAAACTGACTTCCAAGCAATGTTGCAAAATAGTTGTATTTGTAATTTTAGACAGTGTTGATGTCTAACGTTGGATCCACGTTGGTGGTTGTGAAAAGACCACATTTCAATGTTCAAATCAAAATCACTACCTGACATTGAATTAATGTAGTCAAAAAGCATGTTGTTTTAACGTTGTATTTGTGTTGTAAAATATTGTTTCGGAAATTACCAAAATGCAATGGTCAAATCAACGTTAGAACCCAACATTCTTTCTTTATTTCTTTCTTTTAGTTTATTTCGAACATGAACACATTTACATCATAATACATCACACAATTTCATATCATTTCATTTACATCATGCCTGAAAAGGAGTAGGAAGAAGCAAAGCTTATTTAATCCTACCCCTTTCCCACTTCAAAGCATTTACAATTATATAAAATCATTTACTGACCTTTTAAAATAATAAAATAACATCTATGAATTAGTATATACAACAGTTTGTAATATGTAATTAATTAATTCAGTCATTATTAACATACTGAGATGAAGAATATTTTCAATAAGGTTGGAAGTTTTTCTCATAATTCTTCTTCTTTGTACTTTGTAAGCACTATTAATTTAAACAACCTCTTAAACTGGATCATGTCAGTACAATTTTTAACTTCTTTACTTAATCCATTCCATAATTTAAATTGATTAAACATTGTGGAGTTGCTCCACGTCAGGACCTAATTTAACAAGTTCTCAATGTTGTTTTAATGTCTTGTGCCTGCTGGGTAGTATAGTATCGATAGTGAAATAGTTTCTCTGATCTGAAACAAATGTATTGAAACTCTTTATTTATTTTATGGCCAATTGATTTATTTCATTACATTAAAAAAAAACATTTTAATTACAGTCAAAGTATGCATTTATCATATATTTATATATTGTAATGCTCACACATTTTAATATGCAGTAATCTGGTGGGACTTTTATGCATGGCCTTCCTCAAATTCTCCAAATACTGTATGTGAATTAGAATATGGAGGGTGAAACGGTAGAAAATGGATGGATGGATGTAAATTAGAATGTGAAATGGTGGCATTAATCTGAAATGATTTGATTAAATCTACTTATTTGTGTATTTCTGTCCTAAAAAAATATATTATGCTGTAATTATTTGTTTTATTTATGGTGACATATTATATGTAATTCATATTTTTTCTTTAACAGTTTTGATGCTATAAGCAGACATCTATTGGGACTTTTAGGACTTACTCATTCAAATTCCCAAGCATGATTGTGTGAATTAAAATGTGAAATTATGCAAAAATTATTACTTATTTATTTAATAAACCTTTAATTTAATTTGATGACCTAAAAAAAGTTAAAAAAAGTTTTTAATTCCCATTACCATTTTTTATCTTTATTTCATTGATTCAATGTTAAATACAATTAATTGACATAACATTAAAATAATGTAAATCATGAGTAAAAAAAAAAAGCATAAATATTTCTTATAATTTTTTT
Organism: Entelurus aequoreus; assembly: GCF_033978785.1. Taxonomy (NCBI): domain Eukaryota; kingdom Metazoa; phylum Chordata; class Actinopteri; order Syngnathiformes; family Syngnathidae; genus Entelurus; species Entelurus aequoreus. Next base: position 46,404,543 of record NC_084734.1, on the reverse strand, counting down.
ATTTACACTAACATATATTGTGTATATGTATTTACTTTTATTTATCGTATTTTGTGTAAAAAACAAAAACAAAACAAAAATATTCATTTATTTTGTGGCCAATTTATTTATCTAATGACCAGATTGATTTCTTAATTGTTTTATTTTTTCATCATTTATCGTAACATCCATGTAGAAGTACATGTATTTATTAGATACAGTATACATGTTCTTTATTGCTCGCATATTTTGGCGCTAAATACTGTCAGTCGTCTGCTGTAACTTTATGACCCCAGTTCAAATACCTCAAATTGTCCCATAAATAGCAATAATGATGATAATTATGGCATATAGTTAGTCTTCAGCACCTGCCAAAATAAGTGCATAATATACCACTTGATTGAAAAATAGGATGTAACTAATAATGAATTAGCATAGCATCAATAATGTATCTCCCAGCAAAAAAAAGAATGTTTATAATGTGCTGAAGTATTCAGTAATGCACCTCTTTTTACCATCACATACCAGGAGAGAAGTCGTCCCCGCTGACTGGCGCAAAGCCGTCTGTCGCAAAGGCCACCTGGCGTCTAGTGAAAGTTTAATCGGGGTGCTGTGAGCTCCTCATTAAAAAAGGCAGCGCATAAATGAATCCTTCTCCAAAAACGCCGACCCGCCTGGCCTAGTAGCTCGGCCTTGCATTCTGAATAAATCATTTCCTGCCAGGGGACGCCAAACTCTTCTTCTTCGCTCCCACTTGGATCTCTCTGTAGCGTGGATCCAAAGGCCTCAGCACAGAGCTAAGTCTGGATGTTCTTGCAAAAAAAAATTTAAAAAAGACCCGCTGCACTGCTCGGTTTATTTCTCGTACGTATAGTGAGGTGTTCAAGCCTCACTGCCTCATGTCTCTCATTACTAGTGGAGCCTCGTCTTCGTGGAGCGACGACTCTGGCCTGACGTCTTGCTTGAGGTACAGCTGTCACACCCTGATGACGACTTTGATACCCCGAAATGTCAGAGCAACCCGAGCTGCATATCAGGCAAGATGGTAAAAGATTTTCAACTTTTCAACAATTAGCGTCCTCGCTAGCTGGGCTCTTTGAAAAGGAAAGTTGATGTAAAGTGCTGGTAAACAAGTCCCGCCCTCCTTAATTTTTGCAGGCATCCTATTTGAACATTGTGCTGCATGTTTGCACGTTAATGTCTTGTTGCACATCAAGTTGAGGAAAACCAATCCAGTTCGGCTTGCAGTAGCTATTCAAAGATGGACGTCTCAGACTTTAGCATTTTTAAAGTAATCCTACATTCTTTTAGTGTGAAATCAGTCTAAATTGTGATATTTTACTTATGTCTTGCCTCACATAAGTCACTACTGTCACTCTTCTTGTTCTGATTTTGTTAACACGTTGGCATCAGTTTTAGCAGCCTCTGGCAGACCATATACGGTCATGTGACAAAACTGTGTGCAACTGTAGGCGCGGGTCAATAAATCAATCAAACAATAAATGAAAATTAATTTTATACCTCATCAATAAAATGCCATATCTGTGATTGTTTGTTTTTCACTTCCAAACAGGGTACAAGAAGGTAATTCTTAGGGGCGGTATGGCGTAGTGGGTAGAGCGGCCGTGCCAAAAACCTGAGGGTTGCAGGTTCGTTCCCCGCCTCTTGACATCCAAAATCGCTGCCGTTGTGTCCTTGGGCAGGACACTTCACCCTTGCCCCTGGTGCCGCTCACACTGGTGAATGAATGATGAATGAATGGTAGGTGGTGGTCGGAGGGGCTGTAGGCGCAAACTGGCAGCCTTGCTTCCGTCAGTCTACCCCAGGGCAACTGTGGCTACAAATGTAGCTTACCATCACCAGGTGTGAATGAATGATGGGTTGCCACTTCTCTGTGAGCGCTTTGAGTATCTAACAAAAGAAAAGCGTGATGTAAAATCTAATCCATTATTATTCAGTTCTGTGCATTGCTCTCAGCACCCGAGCTCCTCCTGAATGACAGAGCTTCTCACCCTATTTTTAAGAGAGAGCCCCGAAACCAGTTTCCCAAACCACCTCATCTGGCTCCTCTCGATGTGGAGGAGCAGCGGCTTTACTTGAGCTCCCCCCGGATGGCAGAGCTTCTCACCCTATCTGTAAGGGAGAGCCCCGCCACCCAGCGGAGGAAACTCATTTTGGCCGCTTGTACCCGTGATCTTGTCCTTTCGGTCATAACCCAAAGCTCATGACCATAGGTGGGGATAAGAACGTAGATCGACCGGTAAATTGAGAGCTTTGCCTTCCGGCTTAGCTCCTCCTTTTACCACGACAGAACGATACAGGGTCCACATCACTGCAGACGCCACACCGCCTGTCGATCTCTTCCCTCACTCGTGAACAAGACCCCAAGGTACTTTAACTCCTCCACCAACCAAACGCATACTAAATTGTTTGGCAGGCGAAGAAGAACAAGCCGAGGAGGGAGGCACTGTTTGTGCCAATAAGCACAAAATACAGGTATTTTTAAGTACATGGTAAAATAAAAAATATAAAAAAATTGTTTAGTGTCGAAATGTTTTCAAAGAAGGCCAAGCAAGGCAAATGTATTTATAGTGCACAATCTGTACACAAGGCAATTCTAAGTGGTTTACAGAAAACTTAAAGGCCTACTGAAACCGACCACGCAGTCTGATAGTTTATATATCAATGATGAAATCTTAACATTGCAACACATGCCAATACGGCCGGGTTAACTTATAAAGTGACATTTAAAATTTCCCGGGAAATATCCGGCTGAAACGTCGCGGTATGATGACGTATGCGCGTGACGAAGTCAGAGTAACGGAAGTTATGGTACCCCATAGAATCCTATACAAAAAGCTATGTTTTCATTTCATAATTCCACAGTATTCTGGACATCTTTTGCAATTTGTTTAATGAACAATGGAGGCTGCAAAGAAGACAGTTGTAGGTGGGATCGGTGTATTAGCAGCGGACTACAGCAACACAACCAGGAGGACTTTGTTGGAGAGCAGACGCGCTAGCCGCCGACCTCACCTTGACTTCCTACGCCTCCGGGCCGCCAAACGCATCGGGTGAAGTCCTTCGTCCTTCTGCCGATCGCTGGAACGCAGGTGAGCACGGGTGTTGATGAGCAGATGAGGGCTGGCTGGCGTAGGTGGAGAGCTAATGTTTTTAGCATAGCTCTGTGCGGTCCGGTTGCTAAGTTGCTAAGTTAGCTTCAATGGCGTCGTTAGCACAGCATTGTTAACCTTCGCCAGCCTGGAAAGCATTAACCGTGTATTTACATGTCCACGGTTTAATAGTATTGTTGATTTTCTATCTATCCTTCCAGTCAGGGGTTTATTTTTTTTGTTTCTATATGCAGTTAAAGCACGATGCTATCACGTTAGCTCGTAGCTAAAGCATTTCGCCGATGTATTGCCGTGGAGATAAAAGGCACTGAATGTCCATTTCGCGTTCTCGACTCTCATTTTCAAGAGGATATAGTATCCGAGGTGGTTTAAAATACAAATCCGTGATCCACGAAAACAGCAGTTTTTAAGGCCTTTGGAAATGTTCCAGTCTGAAGTGAGATATTAACTAGATCAGCGAATTGCGGTAACAAGACATTAGACATCTAGTGTGTAACTCATCAAACTCATCAAGACAGCATGTTGATGGACTTAGACTGTGGATTATTTATTTAACTGTTTTGTCAGTGACAGGAGTGAAATGTGCCAGCTCTAGTTGACTAGCTGGCTGCAGAGTAGATATTGGGTTTTCCAGGAATTATTGCATTTTTAATGCATTGAACTTGAAAAGAATGAAAGATTAAAGAACATTGCAAACTCATTGCACTTTGATGTAGAAATGAGTTCTACTGGTTTGTTCATCTGTTTTCTGTGGCAAACAGGACAAAGAAGTTGTTACTACAGTTTGTGATTATTTCAGAAAAATATTTTTCCCTTGTTCTACACAAAGTCTGGTTGAACACATTTAGCTTTTCTATGTAAATCATATAATGAACTTGGAGCTTTGATTTGCGCTATTTCCGTTTGGCTCTGTGGCACTCCCTTTTCTGTGCCCAGACTGAGTCCCGATTTCTCCATGGCACATTTTGCCTTCTTTTAACTATTCTAACCGTGACAGGAGCAATGGTGTCCAAAACATTTACAATACTTGATGTATATGAGTTCAACAGATCATCATACAGGGTGTTTTCAAACCTAATCGTTTCCACAAACGGTGTCCTTGTGCTATCATTGATGAGTCTTCCCCTAACAAACAGTCAAGTCGAAGAAAGCATAGAAATGATCTGATAAAGCAACATTGGTGGCATTCACGTATGAAATAGCAAGACTCTTAGTAATGATCAAATCAAGACTGTGGCCTCTGCTGTGGGTGGGCTCGTTTACATGCAGAGTAAGACCAAACAGTTCTTTTGCATGTCTGTCATTGGCTACATCTACATGCACATTTAAGTCCTCTGTGTTTATAAAACAGTCAAAGTCAGTGCATACAACTAAAAGTAATTCCATAAAATTATCAAAAGATTAATTTGAATTATGTGGTCATTTGTAAATGGTGATATAAAGTATGGATGATTGTTTATCTCCATTTTGAATGACACATACTCAATTCAAATTGATTAAAACATTAAATTTTCATTGAGCTTTTTCACATTTTCAAATTGAAAAAACCCCAAATGACAATTTGTGGGTGCGGATATTTTCCCTGAATATGGCACAAACACCCACACCTCTCTGTTTTTTTCGTGTCTCAAACACATAGTTAAAGTGAGGTGGGCTAGTATCAATCATTTGCTCTGTGTATGTGGAGCCATGTCTAAGTTAAGAACATAAAATCGAGATTTTAAGAGGAAATAAAAGTATTAATTAAAAATTATTTATTACAATTTTTGCTGGTGTTTTTTTGTTGTTGTGCCTCGGGCCAATGACAACCGAGTCACGGGCCACAGATGGCCCCTGTGCCGCACTTTGGGCACCCCTGCGGTAGAAGCTAACTGTTTCTGGCCACTACATCTTAGTACCATAGTGTATTTGTTCTGGTCACATACGGGACGTGAATCACATGGTTTTTACGTCAGCACCGGAATTAGTAAAATCAGCTAGTGGGGGTGTCACTGATGTCATATTAATACTTATTTTTTTTCAAATATTTTCACGATCGGGAGGGTCCCAAAAATCGACTGGTCGATCGCGGTCGACCGGTTGGCGACCCCTGCCCTAGACATTGTGTTCTTCATAGGAATGTGGTTAACATTTATCTAATCAGATATTCTCTTAGTCTCTTAACTAATCTGTGTGCTTTGATGGTAGTTTTTGATTTAGAAAAGAGCCCTTCTTTATTGGGCTGATGTGATGTTTATCAGCACACAGGGCCTTAGCAACCTAGACAACAGCATTGACGCTGTTGGGAATAACAGCTCCGGGCACCGCTGATGGGGGCCAAGCTGGGGCAACATTAGTTAATGAATAGGCTGAGGAGGAAGAGGGGCTGATATTTTTTTGATGACGGAATCCTTGATCGAGCAATGTCCGGAGTAAGGGGAATCATGTTAATCCTTGATTTCACCAAGCTTTCAAGATGGTCATGATGTCTCATGGGTGACGGTGGAGAGGAGAAAGACAGTGAAGCATCTCTGGAGGGTGTAGATGCAGCACATGCGATCCAAGTTAGTGGTGAGGGTCGTGATGAAGGTGATGATGATGGAGAAGTTGCTGCATCAGAATCCTTTATTCAGAATACTGGAGGTGCTGTTGTGGTTGCTGTGGCTGAGTCCTTTGCTGGGTTCCTAGGTGGCAGTCGAAGAGGAGTTCTTCTTGCGCTCTCCTTCTCTCTCCTCTGTGACAGCACAGGATCCGGTTCAGGCCTATTCTGATGCCTCGGAGCGTGGAGGAAGTTATCTGTCAGTCGTCAATAAAACACAGTCCTCTGCACTCACAGACTTTGGACAGCCATGTATTCAGCTGAAGCAGCTTGCTGAACTTGTTTGTCCTCCTGTCCTTTTTTGGGAGCGGTCCACTGATAAATGTAGATATTTCCACTTTACCAACACGCTCAATTAGTTTATTCAAGTCTTTCTTTCGGATTTCAGACTGTTGGTTTCTGACGTCCACTGCATCCACATGCACAATCAACTGTTTGATCCCTTGGTGTTTAGCCAAGACCTCAGGTAGCTGCTTTGAGATGTCTGACACGGTGGCACTTGAAAAGCTGCATGTGACCATTCTGTTTATGTTTATGTTAGATATGGCACCGTCTCCAAGCAGAAGCAAATCTTTGACCTTGGCACTTGGCACAGTTGCTATGGCCGTCTGACGCTTTGCACTAACTCCTTTATGTTTGTGAAATACAGTCACATTTGGCTGTGACAGTGGCAAAAATCTGTTTGTTAACTTTATTGCGGGTGATATTTCATGTCGGCCATGGATACCAACATTCTGACTTGGCTTCAGTTTATCACCAAGTCCACTGCAGGTGTCTTTACAGAGTCCTGGAAAAGACAATACATCATTTAGCTTCAGGCTGTCCATCCATCCATCCATCCATCCATTTTCTACCGCTTATTCCCTTCGGGGTCGCGGTGCATAACAGTTTTTGCACCCTTTGATCTGGAGTTAAATGATGACTTCTTACCACTGGATTCCACTGGGAGTGTCTCATGAAGTCCTTTTTTGCTTTGCAGGAAAAAAGTCATCGCTTTTAGCACACACATTTATTGCTGATATATCCAACAGTTTTCACAGGGAGCCGATGTTTGGGTTACTCCTCCAGTCATGTTGAGAGCATTGGTTGCTGACTTGTCAGATGGATCGTAAAAAACATTTTTTTTAAAAACAAATAAAAACCATGAAAATGATTCACAGAGTCTTGGTTCACTTAAAAGAAAAGGAATACAATGATATCCAAGACTTGCAGAATGATTTCAAAGTGAATAAAGCAGCAAGCAAACAGGAGCAAGGAGAGACACGTCTGCACTCCCTGGAAGCAAAAAGTAGAAAACACATTAATTACGTGACATGATGCCAGCACATCCCAGCTGATGGTGGAGAGAACCGGTGGACAGAAAACTCCTAACAGACGTACTTTGACAATAAAACTTGTTCATACATACAATGGAATTAAAACAGAATAAATATAATATGTGTATGTTTCGTTAGTCAGTAGACAACAATAATAAATAGTAATTCACATAACTTCAGCATTTCTTTAAATCATCCACAGCAACATCGTTATTCATACTTTTTTTAGTGATGTAGGAATTAAACGTCTACATACAACAAATTACACAATGTTATTAACATCTAAACAAGCAATGAAAAATAATTTGCTGCATTGTTTGTATGACCAGTAAATAGTCAAACAATTCTGTCAAACTTTGTTATCGTATGTGTCAGGAACTCGCATGGCTGCCGTAGTAGTGACCCCAAGATGCAGAAACCAGGAGAGGGGAGAGCAGGTAAGATGATTTTAATATAATAAACAGAGAAGGAAGCAGTCGTGCATGTAAGGTCCAAAACATAAATCAATCCTCGAGTGCTAAGGAGCAGGCGAGGCAGGCATAAATAGAAGCCTGCTGATTAGCACCAGGTGTGGCCAGGCTGCCAATGTGCAGCAGGTGAGGGGAAAACAGCGCTCAGGGAGACAAGCAGGACATTGAACCTCTGAGCGCTCATTCTACAAGTTGATGTGCAAAGCATTGTGGACAAGTTTGCCGAGTGTAAAGCTTGTCTTATGCCCAATTCCAATAGTGGTTAGTAGGCCTACAGCACTTCATATTGAAAATATGTTTGTACGCAAAAATGTGGGTCGTTGTGCAAGTTTTACCAAACGTAATAGCTATTGCTTTAGGCTACTTTCCTACTGTACTCTTATTTGTTAAAATACCGTAGTTAAAGTGGGTAAGATCAAGAGTACTCTGTCATGTACTGTGTCATTTCTGTCAATTTCATGGCTGGCTCAAAGCGTGAACACTCTGTGATCACATACGACCGACAGACAATTCTGGATGTGGATGGATCGGGTCGTTATAGACTGAAAGATGAATGTACGGTGGACCTCCTCGCTAGCATGGGAATACTTCGTGGGCTACATCGAGCGGCCTTTGTAGCAGCGGAGTCAAGTGCTAGCGGTGACCGCCAATGGAGACGACATAAGCGGTGCGAGCGGAAGCAGAAGCGGGGATGCCGAGCTGGGCTAACAACAAAGAGAAAAGCTAACCAAAGAAGCGTGGAATCTCCGGGTAAGAAGCCATTTAAACTAGAACTAGCCGGCGTCAGGCTGGATAATCCCTGCACACATAGCAATTCTCTTAGAATAAAACACAACTCACATAATGTTTTTTCTTTTGTGACCGTGTCAGAGGCAGACATACATTGTACTGAGGTAGCTAACTATGATGCGTTCAGTTTATCGCAACATCAAGCAAACAATCTGAATATTCCCGTCGTATCAATTCCTAGATATGGTCGAAACTATTTAAAGTGCAATACGCATAATAAACGCAACATTATTAATATTGCTACTTCGGATAATTTCAACAAACAATCCTCAAAACAGCCCACTACCTATAATATGGGCTTTTTAAACATAAGATCATTATCTTCCAAAGCGTTATTAGTTAATGAAGTCATTAGAGACAACAAACTTGACGTCGTTGGTCTCGCCGAGACCTGGCTCAAACCAGACGATTTTTTTGCACTAAATGAGGCATCTCCTCTTAACTATACCAATACACATGTTGCCCGACCTCTTAAAAGGGGAGGGGGTGTCGCACTAATATACAATGAAAACTATAATCTTACACCTAACCTAAATAATAAATATAACTCGTTTGAGGTCCTCACTTTGAGGTTTGTCACACCGCTGCCTCTCCACCTGGCTGTTATCTACCGCCCCCCTGGGCCCTATTCGGACTTCATCAGTGAATTCTCAGAGTTTGTTGCTGATCTAGTGATGCACGCCGACAATATAATCATAATGGGGGACTTTAATATCCATATGAATACCCCATCGGACCCTCCATGCGTGGCGCTCCAGACTATAATTGATAGCTGTGGTCTTACACAAATAATAAATGAACCCACGAATCGCAACGGTAATACGATAGATCTAGTGCTTGTCAGGGGTGTCACCACCTCTAAAGTTACGATACTCCCGTACACTAAAGTAATGTCCGATCATTACCTTTTAAAATTCAAAGTTCTGACTCATTGCCAACAAACTAATAATAATAATAATAACTACTATAGCAGCCGCAACATTAATGCTGCACAACGACGACTCTTACTGACCTACTGCCTTCGGTAATGGCACCATTCCCAAATTATGTGGGCTCTATTGATAACCTCACTAACAACTTTAATGACGCCCTGCGCGACACCATTGATATTGTAGCACCGCTAAAGCTAAAAAGGGCCCCTAAAAGGCGTACCCCATGGTTTACAGAAGAAACTAAAGCCCAGAAATTATCATGTAGAAAGCTGGAACGCAAATGGCGTGCGACTAAACTTGAGGTTTTCCATCAAGCATGGTGTGATAGTTTAATAACTTATAAACGCATGCTTACCTCAGCTAAAGCTAAATATTACTCAAATCTCATCCACCTCAACAAAAATGATCCTAAATTTCTGTTTAGTACAGTAGCATCGCTAACCCAACAAGGGACTCCTCCCAGTAGCTCCACCCACTCAGCAGATGACTTTATGAATTTCTTTAATAAGAAAATTGAAGTCATTAGAAAAGAGATTAAAGACAATGCATCTCAGCTACAACTGGGTTCTATTAACACAGATACGACTGTATATACGACGGATACTGCCCTCCAAAATAGTTTCTCTCTCTTTGATGAAATAACATTGGAGGAATTGTCAAAATGTGTAAATGGGACAAAACAAACAACATGTTTACTTGACCCAATTCCTGGGAAACTTATCAAGGAGCTTTTTGTATTACTAGGTCCATCAGTGTTAAATATTATAAACTTATCACTTTCCTCTGGCACTGTTCCCCTAGCATTCAAAAAAGCGGTTATTAATCCTCTACTCAAAAGACCTAACCTCGATCCTGATCTCCTGGTAAACTACCGGCCGGTGTCCCACCTTCCGTTTATCTCGGAAATCCTCGAAAAAATTGTAGCACAGCAGCTAAATGAACACTTAGCGTCTAACAATCTCTGTGAACCTTTTCAGTCCGGTTTCAGGGCAAATCACTCTACGGAGACAGCCCTCTCAAAAATGACTAATGATCTATTGCTAACGATGGATTCTGATGCTTCATCTATGTTGCTGCTTCTTGATCTTAGCGCTGCTTTCGATACTGTTGATCATAATATTTTATTAGAGCGTATCAAAACGCGTATTGGGATGACAGACTTAGCCTTGTCTTGGTTTAACTCTTATCTTACTGACAGGATGCAGTGTGTCTCCCATAACAATGTGACCTCGGACTATGTTAAGGTAACGTGCGGAGTTCCCCAGGGTTCGGTTCTTGGCCCTGCACTCTTTAGTATTTACATGCTGCCGCTAGGTGACATCATACGCAAATACGGTGTTAGCTTTCACTGTTATGCTGATGACACCCAACTCTACATGCCCCTAAAGCTGACCAACACGCCGGATTGTAGTCAGCTGGAGGCGTGTCTTAATGAAATTAAACAATGGATGTCCGCTAACTTTTTGCAACTCAACGCTAAGAAAACGGAAATGCTGATTATCGGTCCTGCTCAACACCGACATCTATTTAATAATACCACCTTAACATTTGACAACCAAACAATTAAACAAGGTGACTCTGTAAAGAATCTGGGTATTATCTTCGACCCAACTCTCTCGTTTGAGTCTCACATTAAGAGTGTTACTAAAACGGCCTTCTTTCATCTCCGTAATATCGCTAAAATTCGTCCCATTTTGTCCACAAGCGATGCTGAGATCATTATCCATGCGTTCGTTACATCTCGTCTCGATTACTGTAACGTTTTATTTTCGGGCCTCCCTATGTCTAGCATTAAAAGATTACAGATGGTACAAAATGCGGCTGCTAGACTTTTGACAAAAACGAGAAAGTTTGATCATATTACGCCTATACTGGCTCACTTGCACTGGCTTCCTGTGCACCTAAGATGCGACTTTAAGGTTTTACTACTCACGTATAAAATACTACACGGCCAAGCTCCTGCCTATCTTGCCGATTGTATTGTACCATATGTCCCGGCAAGAAATCTGCGTTCAAAGAACTCCGGCTTATTAGTGATTTCCAGAACCCAAAAATAGTCTGCGGGCTATAGAGCGTTTTCTATTTGGGCTCCAATACTATGGAATGCCCTCCCGGTAAAAGTTAGAGATGCTACCTCAGTAGAAGCATTTAAGTCTCATCTTAAAACTCATTTGTATACTCTAGCCTTTAAATAGACTCCCTTTTTAGACCAGTTGATCTGCCGTTTCTTTTCTTTTCTTTTCTACTCTGCTCCCAACCCGGGGTGGACCGCTAGCCTGTCCATCAGATGGGGACATCTCTACGCTGCTGACCCGTCTCCACTCGGGATGGTTCCTGCTGGCCCCACTATGGACTGGACTTTCGCTGATGTGTTGGACTTTCACAATATTATGTCAGACCCACTCGACATCCATTGCTTTCGGTCTCCCCTAGAGGGGGGGGTTACCCACATATGCGGTCCTCTCCAAGGTTTCTCATAGTCATTCACATTGACGTCCCACTGGGGTGAGTTTTCCTTGCCCGTATGTGGGCTCTGTACCGAGGATGTCGTTGTGGCTTGTACAGCCCTTTGAGACACTTGTGATTTAGGGCTATATAAATAAACATTGATTGATTGATTGATTGATTGATGTAGTGGTGTCAAAATGATGTGGTCGCTATCCGTGGTGCTGAACTGCTATACATGTTTGTTGTATAACTTGGGGCCACTAAGCTAATGTTTTTGTTGTTCTCTTGGTTTGTTTTAGCTATTTAATGTCTGTTTGATGGATTTCAAAATTACATATGTGCTCTCCGAGGTGCTGACGCTTGTAAGCCCTGCTGTTGCGGGCATATGTAAGTTGCAAATTTATGTTATGATGAGCTTTATTATTTGGGTTTAAAGAGCCCTGTCATGTGCCCCTACCCCGGGCCGGCTCTGATTTGTTCCGCCACTGCCTTATATTGATATAATCTGATACTTGGTTTTTTTTCCTGATATCTGATCAATATCTGATATAAATTTTCTGATCAGAACACCTATACTTAATAAACGGATTGATGAAAATTCTGACACAGCTTAATGAGCTCACAAAAACCCATGCTGTAACTTTAAGTGTTGAACCAGATCAACATGAAATTTGGTACACATCTTTAGTGGACTGACAAGCACGTCTGTGTCAAAGTTAAAAACATGGCCGTCATCAAGCAAAACATTTTTGACTTAGCAACTACCATCCATATGTCAATAAGCATTTTTCTGGTAATGATAACAACTTGAATATCTGTATTACATGTATGCTAGCATGTCTTTCTAATACATTTTGAATACCACCCATAGGGAGCGCCAGAAATGGCTTTCACAAAACCAACATTTTTTAACCACAGCTTCCTGTCAGCACTCAAGTGCACGGCACTTGTCTGACTATAAGGCTCCAAAGCGCCTCTATCTCGCAGCAATCGGCCTGTCACAGATATGCACCCACGATTAGTCCCCGAGACCAAATAAGTCTGGGAGTGCGAGATGGCGACAGGGTTGGAGCTGAGAGCCAGGGAAGGGTTGTAGATTATTGTTGCAGAGCCAAGTGCAGCCAACATGGATGATTTTATTTTTTTATTTTTTTATTTTTTTCAAAAGCATCAAGGCAGAGAGGCGTTTACTTTTTATCAAGAGCGCACACATAAAACGCTCCATTTGCTTTAGTGCGGCACCAAAGCTGGAGTTATCTCAGTCACAGCGGAGCTACCGGTTGAGGGAATGCTACAATGACAACATGTGTGAGGTCACAGGGTCAAGAGATGCTTGCAATCGCAGTCTCTTCAGCTGGCCTGTAAGCTTTGTCACTCAGGCAAGCATTTCTCTGCCATGAGTCCATCTCATAACTTTAATGGACTTCAAGTGTGGGGAAAACTTAGCAACGCAGACTCAACAGTGCCAGATAAAGTCCTGTATTGAGGGCGAAACTAGTATAAATAGGAGCACAACAATATTTTCAAATATAACTTAAAAAAGTACATTTCAAATTGCTCAAATATATTTATTATATAAAGTTTATACAAATAAGAAGTAAAATCACCCAAGCTATATATATATATATGTGTGTGTGTGTGTGTGTGTGTGTGTGTGTGTGTGTGTGTGTGTGTGTGTGTGTGTGTGTGTGTGTGTGTGTGTGTGTGTGTGTGTGTGTGTGTGTGTGTGCGTGTATACATGTGTATGTGTACATATGTGTTAAATATATATATATATATATGTATATATATATATATATATATATATATATATATATATATATATATATATATATATATATATATATATATATGTATATATACATATATATATATATATATATGTATATATACATATATATGTATATATATATATATATATATATATATATATATATATACAGTATACGTGTATGTGTATATATATGTTTGTGTATACATATGTATGTATATATATGTATGTGTGTATATATATATATATATATATATATATATATTTATGTGTTTTATGTACATATATATGTATGTATATAGGTATGTGTATATATATGTTTATATATAATATATACTGTATATGTATGTATATATATACATATATATGTGCACATATATGCATGTATGTATGTATGCATATGTATGTATATTGATGGAACGAGATATTTTCCATATATCCATATTTAAGTGTTACTTCTTTCTAAAAACTCCTATAGTCATATTTACATCAGCTAATGTCTCGTGTGGTACAAAGTGCTTGGATTCGAGTGTCCTTGGTTAGAGTCAGAGCGCTGTCTTTGTTGAGACTGCCATTACATTCCTAAGATAAGAAGCACAGCTAGACTGGGGAAACAGCAGGTGGGGGGGGATAGGAGAAGGAGGAAGTAGACAGGAGTTCCGGGGTTTTGGTAGACCGATCTGGACCGGGCTAGGGAACGCTTGGGTGCTGGATTGGTCTCATTATTGCCAAAGCTTTGACAATAAACAACGAAATACCAACTACTGCTTTTGGTGGTCAATTTAACATCAGCTTATTTGCCATTAAAAGAACTTGGGAGTGGACAGCAGACTTTGACTTCCTTGGGAGGAAGAGCTGTCGACGCAACAATTTGGGGGCTCGTCCGGGATGGCACGCTGTTGATCGATGACTTCTTGCAATCTTCTGGACAGACTCAATTGGCCAATTCAAGGTGAGCAGAACCTTTCTTTTTAGATAAAATCTGCGTTAGGAGTCTGTCCTGAAGTCTGTAAGTCAAACACTATATTGTACCCCAGACGCAGAGCTGTGATTTCGAAAGATTGATTGCATTTTTGCCGAGCCTGCCATTGCATTAAAATTGTAAATAAGTGGTCAACTCACGGCATTGTGTCTCGATTACCGTGACGGGCAGTTTCATTGACGAGTGAACTAATAGTTGGGTGTGGCTCACCCTGGGTAGTTGGTCGCCGCCTAAAAGAGCAACAGGTTGATAGATCCCAGTGTGATAAGACACTAAAACTAAAGAAGCGGGTTGATAGATCCCAGTGTGATAAGACACTAAAACTAAGGAAGCGGGTTGATAGATCCCAGTGTGATAAGACACTAAAACTAAAGAAGCGGGTTGATAGATCCCAGTGTGATAAGACACTAAAACTAAGGAAGCGGGTTGATAGATCCCAGTGTGATAAGACACTAAAACTAAAGAAGCGGGTTGATAGATCCCAGTGTGATAAGACACTAAAACTAAGGAAGCGGGTTGATAGATCCCAGTGTGATAAGACACTAAAACTAAAGAAGCGGGTTGATAGATCCCAGTGTGATAAGACACTAAAACTAAGGAAGCGGGTTGATAGATCCCAGTGTGATAAGACACTAAAACTAAGGAAGCGGGTTGAAAGATCCCTTTGCGTTGAGGGCACTAGAATTAAGAAAATATAGACACAATGGCCTTGGAGTGTGACAAACAGAAATGTGATGGCGGCGGGGCAAAATGTGATGATTGGCTACCGTTCAATGATCAATTGAATGGACGGTTGTCGACAATGGAACTAGCAGATAGAAAAAAAAAGAAAAAAAAGAGAAAAAAAAGGAGAACGTTCCTTGAAAGGGTTAAGAGGGAGTTTACAATACTCGAAAAGTCATGAACTCAAACATCTGGTAAAATAAAATAAAAAATAAAAATAAAAAAGTAACTGGAAGTTTTATGGTAAAGTGAAACGCAGAGAGTGTGCTGCTGAGTGTGAGTGTGTGTGAGTGGGAGTGCTTACGCGCGCTCGTGTGTGTGTGTGTGTGTGTGTGTGTGTGTGTGTGTGTGTGTGTGTGTGTGTGTGTGTGTGTGTGTGTGTGTGTGTGTGTGTGTGTGTGTGTGTGTGTGTGTGTGTGTGTGTGTGTGTGTGTGTGTGTGTGTGTGCGCTGGTGAAAATGGAACACTCAGGGAGAGAATTTAAGAGTTTGGCGTATGATAAAAGTAAACGGGGATTACGTGGAAAAACGAAATGCAGCAAAAGAAACGATGATTAATGACAGAATGAACTTAATGGTTTTTTGTCTGCCGCGCATGCGCAAGACAATTCAAACGACCCGCCCAGACTTTGACTGACACCGCCCCCTACTCCAGTGACAAGAGAAGGAGGTATTAACACGCCCCCTCTAAGATTGATCTTGCCCCCTTCTACACGTCTGTCCATTTTCCTACGGCAGACATTTTTGACAAATGACATTAACAATAGGGGAAAAGGATGTTTATAACCTTACGTTACGTGAATGGTTTCTAGGACAACAGAAAATAGAAACATTGTGTGAAGTGTAAGGAAGAGTTAGGGAACAGGAGGTTGTTTGTAAAGGAAAACGAAAGTGAAAGAAAGATGAGAAAGTGACAAATGAAGGTATTCGTAAATGGTATGCTGTTGATTGTGGTTAGCTGCAAGTTTGTTTATTTGTTTGTTTAGTTGTTTGAGTGAAATGGGAAAAAATCAATAGGAATAATTAGATGCAAAATGGAATAAAACTATGAGTGCGATAGAAAATGAATGAATAAATGAAATAAGTTCATTTTGGTCATATAATCAACCATCAACCATCAACCATCAATCAATCAATCAATCAATGTTTATCTATATAGCCCTAAATCACAAGTGTCTCAAAGGGCTGTACAAGCCACAACGACATCGGCCTATCCTATACATTCACTGAACATTAAATTACCTGGAACATCAACGTTAAAAGAGAAAGTATTAACCCCTTATTTTGCAAGTCTGACCATTTTCCTCCAGCAGAGGGCGGTGCACACCAGACATTTTTGACACATGACAATTATAGGGGCCTACTTTAATATAAGTCTCTTGCCGATGCATACATGCAAGCCATTGTTGACCTTGTTTCCCACCTGTACCTCCGGGAGGGAACCTTTGGCCAAACACTTTGGACAAAGTTAACCCTGATATACACGGTGCCAAAAAACAATATATGGCAGGACATTTTATTCATCCCATGCAAAATAGGGCTAATGACAGAGCAACAAGGAAACGACTACTTAAATTACAGATCGCTGAAGATAAAAGGTTAAAAGAACCAAAAGGTCAAAGATCAGCTAGGGTATATTCAGCAGTGGGTGACCTTGCTTTTGAGTTCCAACAGGTGGAGGAAAGAATCCTCAACAGACATGCGGTTGGACTCGGGTGGGGGGACAACACGATGCTTCAAAGCCGGTCTGGGGTAGACACTGTTTCGGCTGTGACCAGCCTGGTCACTGGAGTAGTGACTGTCCGAACATTTCCGAACAGGAAAGGTTCCGTCGTGCCAACAAACGAACACGAAGGCGTGTAAGAGGACGCCCACATCAGGAGCCGCAGCAGGAAGTACAGACAGGACCCCTGCTGGACATGAGTGTCAACGGACAATTTTATCAGCCACTCATTCGATTCTGAATGCAGAGGTACCAAAAAAACTGTGTGCTTCCTCTTTAAAGGTCGAAGGCTTCGCTGGGGTCACAAGAAGGTTAACTGTCACCAAACCACTTCCGGTTCAGATTGCTGGACCTCCTTTACAGACTGTACCCTGACATTCAACTCGCAAAGAAGGAACATTCCTGGTGTTACCTGACGGCTGAACCACCCAGCTGCGACACCACTACCAAGCATACCACAGCCTGAAACAACAGGAATGGCTCTAACGGTGAAAACCCTGACTGACTGAGATGCTTCCGTGTGTTCTGCCACCCGACTCGCCATATGTTATGATTGCTTATATATGTTGGAACTCAAGGTGTGGCTGCTCATGTTGACCTATCTTTGCAACAGCTAGCATGGTATAAAGTGGACACAATTGTGTCCCACATTGTTCCCTTGCTCTCTGTCTCGCCTACAAAACCAAAGAACTTAGGTCCAATGATAAGACACGGCGTAGCTGCCAAACATTACACCGACACCCAAATACCACATTTTCAATTGTTTAGGTTTAGCCCATGGTTATGTTAAACACATAACTATGGGCTGCACTTTAGACACCTGTAGGCTACGAGGAGCTAGCAGCTACACAACAGCTGAGCTAAAACGACACATTACACATTTAAGCATATCAAATAATTATAGTTGCTCATTACATACACAAAGTTGCCATGGCAGAAGTCTGATAGAAAGTATTCAGTAACAAACGTGTCCGCATCATTCAACTTTCTACAACATGAGCTTGACTTAATTAATTATTGGGGCTACCAGGTGTGGTAAAATTTCAAAATACTATTGCTAAAGCATTCGCCACAAGGGTAGTATTTTTCTAGTATTGGTGACAATATAAATATAAGCATATTTGTTACTTTCACCATATTGAATAAGTTACATAAAAGCTAGGGTTTAGTTGAGTTTGAGTTAATTGTGATATTGCTAAGGGGTCCCCTACCCTAACACCACCCCCCAGTGGACCATAGAGGCTAAAGAGACAATCATTGACCTCAAACATGACCTGTCCTCCGCTACTTGACTATTAGCTGACCTTTTTCTGAGATGTTTCTGAAAGTGATAGTATGACTAACACAGTCCTTTTTTCAGAAACAGAAGGGGGTGAGTGAGGGTGGATACAGACTCCTTGGAACAAAATCGACAATCATCCGACTCTGACACATTCCATAGTTTTAACGTTTTTCCCGTGGGTAAGAAGTTATAACTAATTTTAATTTGAAAATAACGATTTTACACATCGATAGTAGTTTAATAGATCAAATTTAGAAAATGGAGGAGGTGAGGGTGAACCATGTATAGTCTTTGACTTCACTGATATGATCAATACGGTACAAGGGAAAAGGTACGTACTGACTTGTGTTGACAATCACAGTGGTTGGCCGGAAGCAACAACAACCTCAAAAGAGGATGCAATATCAGTAATTAAATGACTTGTGAATGACCTAGTACCCCGACATGGTTTCCCCAAAAAGATTAGGTCAGACAACGGCAACCATTAAAAAAATACTCACTTAGCCTTGGTCGAAAAGGCTTTCGGACTAGAACACAGGTTTGGGGTACCATCCTGAGTCCCAAGGCAAGGTTGAAAGGATGGACCAGAACATAAAAAAATAATTGGCTAAAATCTGTGCACAGACCAAATTTAATAGGATTGACATGTTGCAATTAGCGTTAATGATCATTCGAAGGTCCGTGAATAAAACTGTTTTACCGCCCTTTGAGTTTTTCACCCTATGAGTTGCATACAGGTCAGCCATTCACAGGACCAGCAGCCCCCCATGGAAGGAGGACTCAGCGTAAAACCAAAATGGTATTTTACACAAAAAAATTGCAGAATTTGTGTGCCAGTTCTTCTGTACAGATTCCCTTCCGCCCGCTGAGAGGGTCAAGATCAAGGTCATCAAACGCAAGTGGACGGAGCTCAGGTGGACTGGTCCCTTCAAGGTCGTGGAACGGACGTCGCACGCCCTTCGACTGGCTGGTGGACGGGACACCTGGTACCACCTCTCCCTCTGCACTACAGCTGAAGAACCTAACAGATTACCAGCGGATGTCATTGCTGACATCGCCACATCATCT